>NC_090232.1:2405661-2433161 GCF_024489055.1 Chanodichthys erythropterus
ACAATGCTACTTCTACTTCTGAGACTAAATTTTAAGTAGTATCTCTTCTTAGAGCTTTCAAACTACAGCCACTAAACTGGGCTCAGACCTTCAGACTGTTCTGACTCAATATGCTGTGTCTTTTCCAACTGATTCGACTGATTTTCATCAAACGAACAATCAAATCTATGAAAAAGTCCCATGGACTTTCATTGAGGGGGTCAAAACATTTAACATGTTAATTCATGTTAGCAATGTGTTACAACATGCTATCAACATGCTAATTCATGTTAGCAATGTGTTAAATCATGTTAGCAAAATGTTGAATCTTGTTAGTAACATGTTAATTCATGTTAACAATGTGCTAAAACATGTTAACTCATGTAAACATTGTGTTAAATCATGCTAGCAAAAAAGCTAATTCATGTTAGCAATGTGTTAAATAATGCTAGCAAAAATTCATGTTAAAATGTGTTAAAAATGCTAGCAACATGTTAATTCATGTTAGCAATGTGTTACAACATGCTGGCAAAATGCTAATTCATGTTAGCAATGTGTTACAACATGCTATCAGCATGCTAATTCATGTTAGCAATGTGTTAAATCATGTTAACAACATGTTGAATCGTGTTAGTAACATGTTAATTCATGTTAAAATTTTGTTAAAACATGTTAATTCATGCTAACATTGTGTTAAATAATGCTAACAACAAGCTAATTCATGTTAAAATGTGTTAAATCATGCTAGCAAAAATTCATGTTAAAAATGTTTTAAAACATGCTAGCAAACATGCTAATTCATGTTAGCAATGTGTTAAATAAGGCTAGCAACAATTCATGTTAAAATGTGTTAAAATATGCGAGCAACATGTTAATTCGTGTTAAAATTGTGTTAAATCATAATGATAACAAGCTAATTCATGTTAGCAATGTGTTAAATCATGTTAGTAACATGTTAATTCGTGTTAGCAATGTGTTACAACATGCTATCAACATGCTAATTCATGTTAGCAATGTGTTAAATCATGGTAGCAACATGTTGAATCGTGTTAGTAACATGTTAATTCATGTTAACAATGTGCTAAAACATGTTAACTCATGTTAACATTGTGTTAAATCATGCTAGCAAAAATTCATGTTAAAAATGTGTTAAATCATGCTAGCAAACATGCTAATTCATGTTAGAAATGTGTTAAATAATGCTAGCAAAAATTCATGTTAAAAATGTGTTAAAACATGCTAGCAAAAAGATAATTCATTTTAGCAATATGTTAAATCATGTTAGTAACATGTTAATACATGTTACAAATTTGTTAAAACATGTTAATTCATGCTAACATTGTGTTAAATCATGCTAGCAAAAATTCATGTTAAAATGTGTTAAAACATGCTAGCAAACATGCTAATTCATGTTAGCAATGTGTTAAATAAGGCTAGCAACAATTCATGTTAAAATGTGTTAAAATATGCTAGCAACATGTTAATTCATGTTAGCAATGTGTTAAATCATTATAGTAACATGTTAATTCATGTTAAACATTTGTTAAAACATGTTAATTAATGCTAACCTTGTATTAAATCATGCTAACAACAAGCTAATTCATGTTAGCAATGTGTTACATCATGCTAACAACAATTCATGTTAAAAATGTGTTAAAACATTCTAGCAACATGCTAATTCATGTTAGCAATGTGTTAAATCATGATAGTAATGTTAATTCATGTTAACATTGTGTTAAATCATGCTAACAACAAGCTAATTCATGTTATCAACATGTTAAATCATGCTAGCAAACAATTCATGTTAAAAATGTGTTAAAACATGCTAGTAACATGCTAATTCATATTAACAAATGTGTTAAATCATGCTAACAACATGCTAATTCATGTGTTAAAAATGCTAACATATTAATTCATGTTAGAAAATTAGCTAAAATATGCTAAGAAAGTGCTAATTCATGTGCTAAAACATGCTAGCAACATAATTCATGTTAAAAATGTGTTAAAACATGCTAACAACATGCTAATTCCTGTTAGCAATGTCTTTTTATGTTAGCAGTGTCTTTCTCTTTCCACTTCACTAAATTTAAAGGGGTGGTTCAGTGTTTATTTTCTAGGTTTGATTGTGTTTTTGTGGCGCAGTTTAACTTAATGTCTTAATGCTTCGTTTTTTTTTAAAAAAAGCCGTATTTTTCATATATTTTACCTTTATTCTACACTTCTGTTTCCATTGTCATTCGAACGGCTACACAACTCTTCCGCTTCCATCATGCCGCACCGCATGGCCTCGCCCACTTTGTTGCGTGATCCCGAAGGCGTTTTTTGCAGGGTTTATGATGTCACCAACCCGGGAAGAAGCTCGTTGTAGTCCAAACTGGTCATTTTTGTAGGCATTAAACTGCCATAACTTTAAAAGACAATATCTCAGTTTGCATTGAACTTTCAGCGCTGTAACTTTGCAGATACTGTTTATGCTCAAGCAGCAACATTACACACTAACTAAAGTTAAAAAAGTCATATTGCATTGAACCACCCCTTTAAAGCTTGTAAATTTTTTAACTTTCATACTGGCCTTTGTCAAGCCAACATTATTATTTTAGTTTTATACTGATGATTTTTGTAATCTGTGCAACCTTATGAATGGGTAATATACAATTTGTTTTTATATCATTGATTTATATTGTTTTTTTTTTGTTCAGAATTGGTATGTGTGTGTGTGTATAATTGTCACAATTGTGTCAGGGTTGCCAAACATTATGCTTTTGATTAAATAAAGTGGGCTAATAATTTTAAAAAAACTTAGTACAATTAATTTAAGGTCAATACCTGTTGGATACAAAGTGATTTTTCACTAGTTAAATTTTGATGAGAGGAGCCAAATAAGCAGAGTATTTTCCTCCAATCTATTATGAGTGGAGTTGTTCAAATTAAGTGCACAAAATAAAGCCAGAGATACAGATGCTGGTCACGTTTGGTGTACCTGAAAACAGAAAGACTCCAGAAGCTGGCATTTTTAAAATAATGGAAATCACCAAAGAGAAATGCAGAAGAAAAGGCCACGATGTCTCTGGAGGACTTGAAGATGTTCAGTATCTAAGCTTCACAGTCAAAGTCCAAACACGACACATGTACCTCAAGAATTGAACACACTTGAAGTTTAATCCAATTTCGAGATTATCATTCGAGAGATATTTGGGGAAAACTTGGTCTGAAATTTCTCCCTGAAGCTCGTCCTTTTAAGATAAGAGAATATGGACTACTTTTTTTGGTTTTTAACCTTTTACTTCAGTCGGGAAGTTCAGGTAAGCATCACACGAGTCTGTGGAAGGATAAAGAATCTAACCATTATTTATTTAATTTCTTATATATTCACTAACTTGCTTTGGAAACAGAAAGATAAGCAAAGGCTGAAGGTTATTACCTTCACTTTGTGTGTCTGAGGGCCTCAGTAAACACAAAATGGATTTAGATTGCATTTCTATTCCTCCACAGAGACCTGCGCTCGGGGTTGCTGATATTGGACGCACAACGTTTGTGGAATTAGCAAAAAGGAAGCAAGACTGGGATCTTTTTCCTAGTTATTGGATTCTTTTGGAATCTGAGGCAATATATATGGACCGGTTTCTCAAAGCAAGAGCCCTTGGATTGCAGATGTAAACATTCGCAGGTGAGCACCATGTCAAAACCTGATAACAGACAGATTATGTTTGGCACAGAAAAGTCCAGAGCATCACTTGAGTCAGTTTGTTGTCAATGCAAGCAGGATAAATAATAGTTTGTCTCCCTAGAGGCCATTTTAATGTGTTTATCGTATCAGATAATTGCAGATGGAAGCCAGCGGCCTTCAGATTCACTGTGAGTGAATGACAAAAAGTGTTGATTATTAAAACATGGAGAAAAGGACACAAGCTAAACACCTACAAAAATGTAACCATTGTTTCTGCTAAAGTATTATAATTACTGGATTAACTGTGCCTTCAGTGCTGTTCAAAAGTTTGATGTTGGTGAGATTTTTTTTTAAAATAATCTCTTCTGATCACAAAGGCTGCATTTATTTGATCAAAAATACATTAAAAATTGTGAAATATTATTACAATTTAAAATAACTGTATTCTATGTGAATATATAGTAAACTGTAATTTATATCCAGTGATCAAAGCTGAATTTTCAGTCTTCAGTGTCACATGATCCTTCAGAAATCATTCAAATATGATGATTTGCTGCTCAAGAAACATTTCTGATTATTATCAATGTTGAAAACGGTTGATCCATGATATATTTTAACTTTTCAGGATTCTTTGATGAATAGAAAGTTATAAATATAAATCTTTTGTAACATTATGAATGTCTTTACTTTCACTTTTGCTCAATTTATTGTGCTCTTGCTGAATAAAACCCCTATATATATCTGGAAAAACCTCAATCCAATGTATAAATTTCCCTACCCTGTATCATTGCTATGCCGCCTGTACAAGGACAATATTAAATTGTCTCTGGATGGGCCAATCATAAGAAAATTATCCCGGACGAGCCCCCATTAAAGTTAAATATAATACACACATGCACACATGGTATGTGAACAAATCAAAATTGTATATATAAAATTTGTACACAGATGGCATTATTTTAGTCCAAATAAAATGTTTACATAAAATCACCTCACTCTTCATAACTTCATAACTTTTTTTGTCCTTAAATACAACATGAGATTACAAGAGATTAGATCCGCTGTACGTCTTTTCCAATTGAGTCTTGAAGCTTCCAGTCTCCTCAATCCAAATCAGTTTGCATTCAGAATGAAGAGAAGGAACCACATGACGCTCAGTGTATCGCCAATAGCGCTAATTAAAATACAGACTGCAAGCGTCCCAGCGGAAGCCACTTCACATCTGAAGAGGTGCGTTCATGAGGGCTAAGACTTGAACCAAAGACCACTTCTTCTGAATAGCATTTGATTAACAAAGACCAAAGTTGGGTTTAAAAGGAAACCATTTGACCCCTTCCCAAGCTCTTGGTGCCAAGCTCACATTCAAACTGTTCAATAACTCTTACTCGTCACCTCAACTTACTCTTTATTTATTTTTTTAATGATTTTTCTTGAGTTTGAGTGCTTGCTACAGACCTGCAATCACTTGAACCCATGCAGAAAATCCACACTTTAACCCTTCCATAGTTTTTGACATCTGTGCATGATTAATAACAGCGCAGACACTTCAGTGCAAACTTATCAAGTCAGCTATAATTGAACACCTTAAAACAAACCCCATAAACCCCTCAAGGCCGTCTTCCTCTATGGTTCTTGCTTCCTTGCTAAAAAAAATGCTTTAAAGGAAGAGTTAAGCCAAAAAATGTAATTCTGTCATCATTTACTCAACCAAATGACTTTATATTTGAGGCCCTTCAGAAGGTGTTCATAACTTTTATAATATCTATAATATATTGCTTGCCAACAAAAACTATTTTGTCAGAATACATAACTGCTTTTGAATTGTTGTCGATGCTGTGTTCTGCCGTAATGTGTTATTTTTTTTACAGATGCAAAGAGTGAATGATGAGTTTTGCATGGGCGAGAATGCTTTACATCTTGGAAAGTAGAGTCTTACTCAGCATTTTTCCATGCTTGTCTCCATTGGCTTTAAAAAGAGGTTCTACGCCTGGGACGCAGATACTGTTTTGTGACATCTATAATTCAAAAAGCATCAAATAAAAAAAGTTGAATTTTTGACAGCGCTGAAACATGGATCGATATGAGCATGCTGGTCTGTAACAGCAAAAACAAAAACAGTATATCATCGGCTTGTACAGCCAAAAAGTTTGAATTGAGAGGAGAAAGAGAATAGCAGAGAAATGATTTGTTTCAGGATAGACTTCCAAATGAGTGTAGAGGTAGGAGATCAAGTGAGGTGTAACCCGATGCAAGCAAAAATCATATAAATGTATCAGTAAGTTAAATAGTCATTTAAGGCAGAATAGATTTCCTCAGGGTGAAATGTGCCAGTCCCAGGAACACTGTCAGGATTATTCTGCCTGGCAGGTTTCGGGTCGGCTGGGTCAGACCGGATCAGGTTTGTACAATGTGAGCGGGAGAGAAACACGGAGGCGTATTGATCCGGCTCTCTCCGGTGGTGAATGGAGATGATGTGATTAACCCCTCGCTGCCATCTGTCAAAACACTTCTGCGGTGTGTTAGATGGTGTCATATGCTGTATGCATTTTAAAACAAGTAGATGATTCGGTGAAATTCCTGCATCTGTAATAATGTGATGTGATAAAAAAATGTACTAAAGAATTGAAGGTGTTCTATTATGCTCTTTTTTTACATTTACATCTTTCCCTAGTATGTGATGTTGCTGTTTGAGCATGAAAAAGTCCCTCCAGCAGGAGTTCTTCTCTATATCAGTGACACTGTTCCTGAACTCCCTGAAACACCTCCATTGTAGTTTCCTGCGGTGCACTTATAATGTTAGTATGATTTTTTTACATTAAAAATGATCAGAATTTAGAAATAAAAGGCATTTTTCCTACCCAGATTTTAGCCCTCTGTTTTAAGGGGCGTGTCTGCTGTGAGTCATCACTGCTGTGATTGGCTAACATCTTTGCAACAATGTAAATCCGAATAAGTTGGGCTAACTCAAAAAAGTTATGATGTTCCCAATTTTAAGTAAGCAAAACTATCAAGTTTTAAATTTGTAGTACTCATGCATGATAATTGCTCCTAACTTGAAGTACTGAGTTAACTAACCCATACACTTTGATAGCAATTAACATAAAATATTTAGTTAATTAACTTTTTTATTTTGAGATCTTCCAAATTAAATGAGTCATTTCCTTCACTGTAGTTTGGGTTCCTTGCCGCTGTCGCCTTTGGCTTGCTTAGTTGGGGACACTTGACATTTGACTTGACGTTCGATATTCAACAGTATTCCTGACATTTATTCAACAGTGCTTTGATCTGCCTGCATTGACACTATTCTTTAAGAGCTGCTGTGCAGCCAAAATTATATACCAGTTATTACTGTAAAGCTGCTTTGACACAATCTGCATTGTAAAAAGCGCTAAATAAATAAAGGTGACCTGCCTGACCTGTAAACCAGGATAAGAAAATTCAGAAAATGCCTACTTGCTAATGTTAACAAAAGCATGGTGCACTTACTGAATGAATACAGCAACTTAAAACATGTAAAATACCTGCTCTCAAACCAAGCCACATGCGCCACTTGTCACCATAATGGTAACTCTCTAAAAGCCCACATTAGCAGAAACTCTTCTAAATTAGCATAACAGAACATTAATCACTACTAATCATTATATAACACTTAATTTTAGCATTTACTCTCCATTTCGAGTGCCATGGGCAAAGCATGCTGGGAAATAGAAATTCCAGCCCAGTTTCAGTTAAAGGAACACTCCACTTTTTTTGAAAATAGGCTCATTTTCCAACTCCCCTAGAGTTAAACAGTTGAGTTTTACCGTTTTCGAATCCATTCAGCCGATCTCTGGTTCTGGCGGTACCACTTTTAGCATAGCTTAGCATAGTTCATTGAATCTGATTAGACTGTTAGCATCTGGCTCAAAAATGACCAAAGAGTTTTGATATTTTTCCTATTTAAAACTTGACTCTTCTGTAGTTAAATCGTGTACTAAGACCGACGGAAAATTAAAAGTTGTGATTTTCTAGGCTGATATGGCTAGGAACTATACTCTCACTCAGGCGTAATAATCAAGGAACTTTGCTGCCGTTCCATGGCTGCAGCAGCGCAATGATATTACGCAGCGTCTCTCACAAACGTCTCCATGGTTGCAAGGCACGTTCTCTGTGAAAGCAGGGGCTCACGGGCGCTGCGTAATATCATTGCACTGCTGCAGCCATGATACGGCAGCAAAGTTCCTTGATTATTACGCCTGAGTGAGAGTATAGTTCCTAGCCATATCAGCCTAGAAAATCACAACTTTTCATTTTCTGTCGGTCTTAGTACACGATTTAACTACAGAAGAGTCAAGTTTTAAATAGGAAAAATATCAAAACTCTTTGGTCATTTTTAAGCGTGATGCTAACGGTCTAATCAGATTCAATGAACTATGCTAAGCTATGCTAAAAGTGGTACCGTCAGAACCGGAGATCGGCTGAATGGATTCGAAAACGGTAAAACTCAACTGTTTAACTCTAGGGGAGTTGGAAAATGAGCCTATTTTCAAAAAAAGTGGAGTGTTCCTTTAAACTTTAGTTAACTCTTAAGTAAACTTAACTCAAAACAGTTCAGTTTACTTAGAATATATCAGTGTTGTGAACACAAAAGAAAAAGAAAGTTCTAGATAACAGGTAATTTAACTGAACTATTTTGTTAAATTTAAGTTTGTCCTACTAAAAGCAAGTATTTTGAGCATTAGGGTTTACAATGAAATAGCTAAGTATTACTCTCTTGAAAACTTTTAGCTCATTTTTGCTATTACAGCTCTCAAGGTTAACTAATCGTGAAAGTGTTGATTACATTTAGATCTATGGCATTATATTTAGATTGTGGCATGAAAAGCTGCAGTGATGAACCTTTTCACAGACTGTGAACGGTCATGCATATCGTAAATCCTCAAGATTTTTATATTTTCATTTAAAAAAAAAAACGTATTTACATTTATAACACTATACATTATCCTTGCACCAAATTACAATAAACTAGTTAAAGGTGCTATAGAGGATCTTTACGTCGACTGAGAAACCAAAGACTGTTAGTGAGTTTTTGAAATGAGCGCATGCATAAGAACAGACCTCCTCCTTCACAGCTCACTTCAAGGGAACGCCTCCTTAAACTCGTGCACGAGTATCGGAACACGAGTGTTTACCACCGGCATTCGCTGTGTCGTGTTAGTGGATTCATTATGTCGGACTCACCGCAGGTAACTCACAATCTGCACTTGTTACTCCTGTCTCCTGACAAAAAAAATTGCATGCGGCGCCTGTGGAGTGTGGAAAGTTACTGGAGTGCGCAGTCATGCTCGTCTCTCACAAGGAACGTCACGGCAGTGATTGACAAGCCAGAGGGCCAATCGTTTACGGGATGATCACGTAAACGATTGGCTGATGTTTTTAAGGCCCTACCTCGTGCACAGATGATGTATATTAATATTATTCCTTTCAGTGCACCTAATAAATAGTCTTTTATCACTTAGTAAAGACAGTTTCAAGTAATATTGCAAAAATGTACAAAACAAAACATCCTCTTTAGCACCTTTAACGCTGCTTTGAGGGTGTTTCTAATACAGCAGCTATGGGAGTGACAGTAAAAATGACATCTTTCTCTCTTCTGACTGCCGATATCAATCGCTCTCTATTTTTATTCCTCTTTTTGAAAGTTGTGAAAACACTTTTTGTGGAGTTTTTCTTTTACTAATTAAAGATGCTGTTTGTAACCTTTTTTGTGTTCAAAATTTACAGAAATTATACATGAATCCATTTTCCAAACCGTGTTTTTGTCTTACCCTGGTTCATTATGGTACACCTATAATAAGTGTTTATATTCGGTCTATTTCAGACCGGACTAGTAGTACCCGCCGCAGAGTATCACAGTAACTGCGTGACTCGCCATAGACATACGCAGAGAGAAGAATGTTCCTCCACAAGACACATGCAGTTCTGTTTATTAACCGCTAGAGGGCCAAAAATCGTGGACTGCAGCTTTAAGCAAATGGAAACACAAAAAATATATTTAATGTTTTCTCTCATTCACCGCTACCCAACTATGACGACTTCCGCTTCTGAGAAACCCGGAAATGTGAAAAAGGTCTATTGTAGCCAATCACAGACATGTTGTTGAGCGCATGCAAGCAGTGATCTCGTCATCACAACTCAATTTCTGCACACTAACCAATGCTTTCATCATAACTAACAGTGCAAACGTGATGTAGAGATTTGTTGAATAAAACATCAGAACTCAGTCACTGATAAACTCGAGCTGTTTGATTGACAGCTCCAGCGATTGTAAAGGCAGCGTTCTTTGATCACTTTCTATATATAATTTAATCACAGTTTAAATAACAGATTATTGATTGTTTAGTCACTGGTTTGATGTACTGACCTACAGACAAAGAACATCTAACCCACCTTTCCCAAACACGCTCGAAGTGCTTGACCAATCACAACACACTTCTCCAGCTGACCAATCAGAGCACATTGTGCTTTTCAGAAGGAGGGGCTTCATAGAGACAGGAACTAAACAGAGCGTTACTGACAGACTGGGAAGAGAGGAGCTGCAACAATGGAGAATATGAGGAAAATAATCAACATTCAAGCATGAAAACATGTTCTAGTAGAGCACAAAGTACTGACTTTAATGTTGGATGGAATTGAATGTACAGCTGCTCGAAATCTTTCTTTTAAAACAACAGCACATGGGTTTGAAACAACACGATTGTAAGTAAATAATCATTTTTGTCTGCATTATTCCTTTAACTGTTTTAGATTTGTCAAGACAATGCGATCAAAAGCCAAAAATCTCAATATTAACTCCACATCTGAGCAATAAAACATTCATCTGGGAAACGAGAAACAGACATTGTATATTCATGCATGCTGTAATCATGAACCTGAACACACACGGTGTATATTCTGGTGGAAACAAAGAGCGGTGGGGTCGTAAGGTTAGCCGTAACGCGCTGGTCCTGTTGCATCGTGGGCGGGTGAATACATTGAGCAGTTTAGACAACAGCGCTCTGAATATAAATCAGATATTTGATCAGTCATCTAAAGTATTATTTTCATTATTTTCCCAAACTCTTTCCGCCGAGCTTCTGCTCTTGTGTCTGAGTCACAAACTCTTGATCAATCTGTTGGAATAGGATACGATCGCATGTCGGGTTAGATCCAAGTGTGGACAACTACACCAGCAAATCGATATTATATCCTGAAATAACACAAATAATGCAACTGAAACTAAGCATTACTATTACTGTTAAATAAGAATTAAAGCTTGTGCTCCAGATGTGAATGTGCATTGATTCATCTTCATCAATGTTCAGCACAGCATCAGTTCAACAATATCATATTTTATTCCAGCTTTTCAACCAGGAACGTCTGAGGCCTTTATTGTTCTTTAATGAACATTGTCACTCCTCCGAAATAGCTATCTAGAGGCTTAAAGTCTGAGATTACAGACGACCGCGTCTCATTACTGGCTGCGATCTTCAGCATGTGGATCAGCGAGCAGCTTCTCATTTTCCCACCAATTCATAACATCACATCTGTTTGAGATCACATGCTGTGGAGAGATGCATGAGACCTTCAGACGTTAAACATTAAAATGAGAAAATATCAGTAGAGAATGACTGAACGCAGTGGCAGTGATACAGTGGCATGAAAAAGTATGTGAACCCCTTGCAGAATCTGTGAAAATGAGAATATTTTAATAAAATAATAAAAAATGCATGTTATTTTTTGTTTAGTTCTGTCCTGAGTAAGATATTTTACATAAAAGATGTTTGCGTTTAGTTCACAAGACAAAACAATAGCTGAATTTATTAAAATAACCCCATTCATAATTGATTCTCAATACTGTGTGTGGTCACCTGATGATCCACAACTGTTTTTATGTTTTGTGATGGTTGTTCATGAGTCTCTTGTTTGTCTTGAGCAGTTAAACTGAGCTCTGTTCTTCAGAAAAATCCTCCAGCTATTTGAATTCAAAAGTTTTCACCCCTCGGTCATCATGAACAACCATCACAAAACTAAATGCAAACATCTTTTATGTAAAATATCTTACTCAGGACAGTACTAAACAAAAAATAACATGCATTTTTTACTATCCCTCTTATTTTATTAAAATAAATCTCATTTTCACAGATTCTGCAAGGGGTTCACATACTTTTTCATTTCACTGTATATATATGTATTGTGTGTGTGTGTGTGTGTGTGTGTGTGTGTGTGTGTGTGTGTGTGTGTGTGTGTGTGTGTGTGTGTGTGTGTGTGTGTGTGTGTGTGTGTGTGTGTGTGTGTGTGTGTGTGTGTGTGTGTGTGTGTGTGTGTGTGTGAGAGAGAGAGAGAGTATTTATTATCTTGGATAATGTGTTTTGTTAGTGTAAATAAAAATTCAACAGTTCATTGTTAGTTCATGTTAACTAATATAGTTAGTTAATGTTAACCAACAAAACCTTTTTGTAAAGTGTTATATTTAAATGCATATGTTTGTGTGTATAATTATTATTAATAAAATAGTAATGTAATATAATACATAGTTATATGTTTGTTATTTTAGTATTTATGTACTATTATTTTGAATTGGCTTTGATTTTTGTTTTCAGTTTATTTTAATTTTAGTTTTTTTTTGTCATTTTAATGTGCTTTTATTTTTTTATATTCGTATTTAGCTTTTATTTGTTTCGGTTTTAGCAGTTTTAGTACTTCAGATGAAACTTATTTTTTCATCTAAATATTTATCTTCATATTCTCTTCATCTTCATCTATTTTATTTACTTTCATGATATATTTTTCATAAAAATATATATTTATATATAAAATATATAATTAATACAAATTATATATAGATTATAAATTATATATAAATATACATAAATATAAATCTTAAATAAATACATGTATGTGTGTGTATTTATATACATTATAAATGTAAACAAACATTATGTAAACAAACTTTTATTTTGGATGCGATTAATCGTTTGACAGCACTATATATATATATATATATATAGAGTTCAGTATTATAGTAAATGATTCAGACACTTTGACCTGACCATGTTTTGCTGAAGTGTTATCTGACATAATAAAGCTTAAACTCTGAGATCTTGTCATATTTTATTACCATTTTTAAACTATAGTGAATAAACTGAATGAATGAATGAAATGTTCAAGGTGTCTGAATACATTTTGGTCTGACTGTATATATAGAATTGTATTTTTCCCCTCTCCAGCAGAGACATAAAAACCTCATTATTTGTTCTTCAGGTGAAAATACAGGCCAGTAGAAAGAGGATAATTTGGCAGAAACTTTTAAAACCCAACTTTACTGACCCGTTCGTCGCACATGGAGTCGCTCTGTGAAAGCGTCGGGTCCCTCGAGCGGTTTCGCCCTTGAAAATGAAAAAGGCGACAGATATTTAAAGCAGTCGTATTATTAAAGTTCTTGTTCCTGCAGATCTATTTTTCTCCTGTTTCTCTCTCTCTTTTGACAGGCCCGTGACAGTAAAGTAAATTAGTCCACTTTAACCTCTGGCCCCAGATCGTTTCTCAAAGGCACCTTTTTCTACCTGCACGCCGTTCCATTCAACATCTAATTTTAGGTAACCGGAGACATCAAAGCCCGAGCGGCTCCATCCCATAAAATCACAGCAAATCCCTGTGACTTATCGCTCCGCGGAGAAAGACTGGGCGCAGCTCAAACCTTTGGCCTGTCGGGCTCTTCCAAGTGTAACTCGGGAATTAGAACAGCATTGAGTCTTTGAAGACGGGACCTAGAAAGATCTTCATGTACGGGACAGAATCGACGTGTTTCTACGTCCTCGTTTATGATTCCTGGCGTCTGTAATTACCCTGTGAGGCCATGTGATGTCCTGGTATCCGCGCTCTGTAATTAGGACCATCCAGAGGTTAATGGCTAAAGCAAATCACTCTCTCCCAGATGACGCTCGTGGTCAGAAAGGGCCAAAAACTCCATGTCTGAATGTCCAACATCTACTCTGGCTCTTCAGGGTAGAAGTTTTCAGTGACACTCCGACAGAATTTTAAACGTTCACCCACTTATGATTCATGTTAATTTTCTTCAGGCCTTTTTTCATGCAATTTTTAAACATGTAGCTGTTTTTTCTTTTCAATAATATCATAAATAATAACAAAAAAAAAGTTGATTAGCATAAAGGCCTCTTTGATGTAGGCTGTTTCCATCCAAAGTTGTGAATTTAACTTAAAAAATTGAATATTGCACAAAACACAAAATGTCTGTAATATAAATGCAATGCAATCAAAAAAACAAATCATTCTGATTACAGACTTTGACTTCAGAACCACCAAACCAACATTTGTGACGCATCTAGTTATCCAGTCACTTCCTCTGCTGTACCAAAGTCACATGAGTTCTTTGTTGCTCATCTGTGTTTCACAAATGCATTATTAAATATAACAAAATAACATCTATTCTCAGACGGCCCGCACCCGCCTACAGTTCCTGAACTGCAACACATCTAATCGGCCCCCGTGAGACTTCAGAGTTCGGTATGGTGGCATAAACCCAAAATAAAATGTATGAAACAAAGAGAGGTGGGAGGACCATATTCTGCCTGTCAGCTCCAAACTTTGATTTGCATCTGGCAAAAATATGTGAAAACCTGCAGATACTTTAATCCTCATGGGGCTCAAAGCCGCAAGTCTCCAGCACCGTGTTGTTTAAGGGCAAAATACCTTCTATTTACAGTATGTACTTTATGTCTGTCCTTTAGCATTAACTGATGTGGTGCATCAAGACTTGCCATTTGAGAGCTACTGCAGGGGACATTTGTGCAAATAACTTAAATTTGGGTCTGTTACTCACACAAGACTTACAATATAGTGCAAGAATTTTTGTAGCACTTTTATGATACTTTTTATTTTATGAAGAATATGACTATGAATATTCGGCTAAACGTCTCCTTTTGTGTTGCACAAAAAGAACACAAGGGTGAATAAATGACGATTTACATTTCTTTTGGCCGAACTATTCCTTTATGTATGAATGTATGTGGGTTATTTTATTATTAGTATAATAGAATTTATTAATATTTTTAATTTAGCTTTGATGTTTGGTTTCAGTGCATTTTAGTTTTAGTCATTTAATGTGCTTTTTAAATGTTATTATTTTTTTAAAAAATATTTCTATTTTGCTTTTATTTATTTTATTTCAGTTGGAGTAATTGTAACACTTCAGATAAAACATATTTCAGCTATTTTTTCATCTAATATTTATTTCAGGTAATGATCAAAATGACTTTTCACAGTGACTTTTTATAAATATATGTGTGTGTATAATGTGTCTATATATATATATATACAGTGTGTGTGTGTGTATACATACATATATATATATATATATATATATATATATGTATGTATACACACACACACACTGTATATATATATATATATATATATATATATATATATATATATATATGTCTATATAAAAAATATAAGTTGTGTGTATGTATGTGTATATATATATATATATATAGATAGATAGATAGATAGATAGATAGATAGATAGATAGATAGATAGATAGATAGATAGATAGATAGATAGATAGATAGATAGATAGATAGATAGATAGATAGATAGATAGATAGATAGATAGATAGATAGATAGGATAGATGAATAGACATTTTATGATACTTTTACGGTTTTTGAAGCCGGATTGGATTTCATTTTATGCAAAAATCAACAAAATTTCTGATATACATCTTCCTTTGTGTTGCACAAAAAGAACACAAGTGTGAATAAATGACAATCTGAATTTTTCCGATAAGAATAATTCTTTAAGACCTACTAATTATTTCAAACACATCTTTTTAAAGACAGTCAAAATAATTTTTGAAAACTATTGCATGCAACATTTGGGCCATGAAAATAATCAATTATTGTAGTATATTAATTAAAGTTTCATGAAACGGTAATATTGACACACTGGTATTTACATCCACTGAGTCTTGAAAACTTTGTCTTTCTTGAATGTAATCAAGGATCCTAGACTTTTAAAACTAAAGGTTCTTCTACAGCAGTGATGCCATTTTTGTTCCCCTAAGAAACTTTTGATGAAAAGTTCTTTAAAGAGTCACTTTCCCACTTTTTAAGAACCTTTTGTGCAATGGAAAGGTTCTATTGATGTTGAAGGTTCTAAATAGAATCAAAAGATGCCTTTATTTTTTTAGAACGTTTTCAGTGAAAACTCTGTAAATCCTCCCAGACTAAATGTGGCTTTAGCTTTAACATTCTGTGTGTCCTCATACTGAAGATAACAAGTAATTCCATCTTCTGTCTCCATTCAGATAGTTGCACAGTGTGTTTCACATTAAACCTCTTTCCGCACATCACGCTCCTTTCAGACCGATCCAAATGTTATTTCCTCACTAACTGGAACAAAATGCATTTATGGGAATTGTGTCTGTTTTAGCTTGAAGCCGATGCCAAGATCATGTACACTTATCCTCATCCACTGATGTCATCATTACATGCACCAAATGAATCCTGTTTTCAGACAGTGTTTATCAGCATTTTCCAGCATATTAGAGTTGGTTTGTAAAAAAAACAGATCAATAATCACAAGTTGAGTGACAAAAGCATACTGAATAATCATTGTATTTGTTATAGACGTATTTCAGTGTAAAAAGTAGCTCAGAGATTTATAAAATGTGTTCATATACAGTCTATTATTACATGACAGAGCAGTCGTCCTCATTGCGTATGCTCTCGATGCTGTTAAGAAAGGTTGGACAGATGAGGGAAGGTTGAAACGCAGACGCAGTCGACCTCCGAGTCGAGAATCATTTAAATGTAAATGAACGCAAGAGAAAAGCATGTAGGTCACAATTGAGCTTGTCCTAAATGATAATGCTTAAAGTACTTATTAGCAGGGAATCCTGACGTGTGTAATGATCCCTGAGGGGGAACGATAGACCGGACCGATGGTGACTGTTCAGACGTGAGCTAAGAAAGTAAGACACTAACGCACACTTGTTCACTGGAGCGTTCCTTTACGTTAAGAAGGTCATGATGAAGAACAAAACCTTGCTAAAGACAAAAAAATAGAACCACTTTGAGCCTTATATTTGCTGTAATATGAGGTTGCACATTAAGCATTAACCCTTTCATGCATTAATTTAATAACCTCAGTGAGGATTTTTTCCTGTGTGTTTTTATTGCTCTTAGGGCGTGAAAAAAAAAAAAAATTTTCAGAGATTTCCAGATGTCCACTTGAGTGGACAGCATGTGTTTATGGTTTAAACTGAAGAGATACTGTATTAAAAATAATACAGTAATAACACAGCAATATTGTGTATTTAACAAACAAATTAATACAATTATATAAAATCATGTGAAATCTATCAAATCTAAACAAAAATATAAATGTGAAATATTTCAACTGCATTTGAACTTCATACAAGTTGAACTTCACAATCAGATTACTTTTTGATGTTACGAGTAAAGTAACGAATTACAAGTAACATGCATTACTTAATCAGATTACTTTTTGATGTTACGAGTAAAGTGACGCATTACAAGTAACATGCATTACTTAATCAGATTACTTTTTGATGTTACAAGTAAAGTGACGCATTACAAGTAACATGCATTAGGTAATCCGATTACTTTTGATGTTAAGAGTACAGTAATGCATTACAAGCAACATGCATTACGTAATCAGATTACTTTTTGATGTTACGAGTAAAGTGACGCATTACAAGTAACATGCATTATGTAATCAGATTACTTTTTGATGTTATGAGTACAGTAATGCATTACAAGTAACATGCATTACGTAATCAGATTACTTTTTGATGTTACGAGTAAAGTGACGCATTACAAGTAACATGCATTATGTAATCAGATTACTTTTTGATGTTACGAGTACAGTAATGCATTACAAGCAACATGCATTACGTAATCAGATTACTTTTTGATGTTACGAGTAAAGTGACGCATTACAAGTAACATGCATTATGTAATCAGATTACTTTTTGATGTTACGAGTAAAGTAACGAATTACAAGTAACATGCATTACTTAATCAGATTACTTTTTGATGTTACGAGTAAAGTGACGCATTACAAGTAACATGCATTACGTAATCAGATTACTTTTGGATGTTACAAGTAAAGTAACGCATTACAAGTAACATGCATTATGTAATCAGATTACTTTTTGATGTTACGAGTACAGTAATGCATTACAAGTAACATGCATTACGTAATCAGATTACTTTTTGATGTTACGAGTAAAGTAACGCATTACAAGTAACATGCATTATGTAATCAGATTACTTTTTGATGTTACGAGTAAAGTAACACATTACAAGTAACATGCATTATGTAATCAGATTGCTTTTTGATGTTACGAGTAAAGTGACGCATTACAAGTAACATGCATTACGTAATCAGATTACTTTTTGATGTTACGAGTAAAGTAACACATTACAAGTAACATGCATTATGTAATCAGATTGCTTTTTGATGTTACGAGTAAAGTGACGCATTACAAGTAACATGCATTATGTAATCAGATTACTTTTTGATGTTACGAGTAAAGTAACGAATTACAAGTAACATGCATTACGTAATCAGATTACTTTTTGATGTTACAAGTAAAGTGATGCATTACAAGTAACATGCATTATGTAATCAGATTACTTTTTGATGTTACGAGTAAAGTGACGCATTACAAGTAACGTGCATTACGTAATCAGATTACTTTTTGATGTTACGAGTAAAGTGATGCATTACAAGTAACATGCATTACGTAATCAGATTGCTTTTTGATGTTACGAGTAAAGTGACGCATTACAAGTAATATGCATTATGTAATCAGATTACTTTTTGATGTTACGAGTAAAGTGACGCATTACAAGTAACATGCATTATGTAATCAGATTACTTTTTGATGTTACGAGTAAAGTGATGCATTACAAGTAACATGCATTACTTAATCAGATTACTTTTTGATGTTACGAATAAAGTGACGCATTACAAGTAACATGCATTATGTAATCAGATTACTTTTTGATGTTACGAGTAAAGTGATGCATTACAAGTAACATGCATTACTTAATCAGATTACTTTTTGATGTTACGAGTAAAGTGACGCATTACAAGTAACATGCATTATGTAATCAGATTACTTTTTGATGTTACGAGTAAAGTGATGCATTACAAGTAACATGCATTACTTAATCAGATTACTTTTTGATGTTACGAGTAAAGTGACGCATTACAAGTAATATGCATTATGTAATCAGATTACTTTTTGATGTTACAAGTGAAGTGACGCATTACAAGTAACATGCATTATGTAATCAGATTAATTTTTGATGTTACGAGTACAGTAAAGCATTACAAGTAACATGCATTACGTAATCAGATTACTTTTTGATGTTACGAGTAAAGTGACGCATTACAAGTAACATGCATTACGTAATCATATTACTTTTTGATGTTACGAGTACAGTAATGCATTACAAGCAACATGCATTACGTAATCAGATTACTTTTTGATGTTACGAGTAAAGTGACGCATTACAAGTAACGTGCATTACGTAATCATATTACTTTTTGATGTTACGAGTAAAGTGATGCATTACAAGCAACATGCATTACGTAATCAGATTACTTTTTGATGTTACGAGTAAAGTGACGCATTACAAGTAACATGCATTATGTAATCAGATTACTTTTTGATGTTACGAGTACAGTAATGCATTACAAGCAACATGCATTACGTAATCAGATTACTTTTTGATGTTACGAGTAAAGTGACGCATTACAAGTAACATGCATTACGTAATCAGATTACTTTTTGATGTTACGAGTAAAGTGACGCATTACAAGTAACATGCATTATGCAATCAGATTACTTTTTTAAGTTACGAGTAAAGTGACGCATTACAAGTAACATGCATTATGCAATCAGATTACTTTTTTAAGTTACGAGTAAAGTGACGCATTACAAGTAACATGCATTATGTAATCAGATTACTTTTTGATGTTACAAGTAAAGTGATGCATTACAAGTAACATGCATAACGTAATCAGATTACTTTTTTAAGTTACGAGTAAAGTGACGCATTACAAGTAACATGCATTACGTAATCAGATTACTTTTTTAAGTTACGAGTAAAGTGACGCATTACAAGTAACATGCATAACGTAATCAGATTACTTTTTGATGTTACGAGTAAAGTAACGCATTACAAGCAACATGCATTACGTAATCAGATTACTTTTTTGATGTAATGAGTAAAGTAACGCATTACAAGTAATGTGCATTACATAATTAGATTAGTTTTTGATCATGCATTAAAGCAACATGCATTATGTAATCAAATTACTTTATCATATATGGAAGCCCATTTCTGCCACATATGAAAAATCATGCTTTGTAAATCGTGGCATAAAAAGAAAAAAATGAAATTATGACACAAATTCAAAAGTATGGGATTAAGAAATTGACAAAAAGTCAAAATTATGACATAAAAACTAAAATTGCATCATACTAATTCATAATTATGAGATAAAAAGTCAAAACCATCATATTGTCCATTGTCAATCATTAATTGTCGAAACTGATAAAGGTTGACATTTTATATATATATTTTTTTATCATTTTATAAAGTAGACTTTTATGTCATAAGTTTTGTCTAATAATTTTGACTTTTTATGTCAAAACTTTGACTTTTTGCCTCATAATTTCTTTTCTGTCATAATAATGATGTACCAGAGCATGATTTTTTGTCCTTATTTGGTATAAATGGGCTTCCATCTGAGAGCTAAAGCAGAGGAAGAACTGACATTTCTAATAATCACACAAAGCTATCATATATTTGTGCAATATATACTTTTATGAAGCAGCATAAAATAGCTAAAAAAGCTTGGTGTCAGTGTAATTGAATTACCAGGATGTAAATGGGATCCCCTACTTGTGTAAACTAGATTTTATAGTGATCAGGTTTGTAATAATTCTCAGTGGCTCACTCCCAATAACAATTTTATAATAATTTATGGATGTTATGAAAGGAAATTCTCAATGTAGTAACCCAAAAATAACTGTATTTTCTCCTTTCTTACTGTATGTGTTTGTAAAAATAAAGCTTTCCAAACTGAGCTGTAATATGCAAAACATGAGGTTTGTATATAAACACTCAACCTGTTTTATGTGATAATTACAGGCTGCATTATTAAAAATTAACCTGCATTCATATTCAAAGCAGAGTGTTGCTTGAATGACGCTTCAGACGCGGCGGTCACTGACATCACAACGCACACGTTCACAATCCTGCTCGTGATGAAGGGAAGCGTTGTTTTTCATCGTTTGTTTGTGTGTGTTATCAGGCGCTCCTCGCTGTCCCCAAACTGCCAATCAAACGCGCCTCATAAAATAAACAATACCTGTGCGTTTGATAAATATGTTTTGTCAGCAGCGTTTCCCACTTTTGCTGTTTGTGATTCTGGATTATAGAATATGAGCTTCGACATGGAGAGTTTGTTTTTTGCCTGACATGAGCTTTCTTTATGAAAGAGGAAGTGGAAAAATGAACAGCTTTATGGGCTTGTTGGATTGATGTGTTTTTGTGCTTTTCTTTATTTTTGTTTTAGTTTCTCTGACTCTTAAATGACAGTCTGGCAGAGTAAAACTTTCAGTTTTAGATTAGAATAAAAGTACATACATTTCAATTTTAATTCTTCCTTAAAATCAAATTTGAATTATGATTCTTCATGTTTCAATTCAAATTCAGGAACTGAACTGGAACTTGAATGCATATTTGTAAATTAAATTTTTTTCACCATTGAGTCATACATTTTTTATTTATATCCTAAAAATTGACACTGACATTCAAAAAGGTTTGTATAAAAGTTTTGGGGAAAAAAGAATACTTTTATTCAGCAAGGATGCATTAAATTAATGAACTCTTTCCCCTCCATTGATGTGATTTTCTGAGAGAACAGCCATTTGTAGCCATAGTGGATGTTATCAAGTGCACTCATTCAATCCCACAATGCACTGCAATAACGAGTGTACAACTGATGTACAGCCAATGGCTGTCTGAATTCAGAATAGGGAACAGTGATTGAGGGTTTAGGGTGCGATTTCGGATTCAGCCAAAAAAGAAGCAGAAACAAGTGATAAAAGCATTGATTATGCATATTATAGAAAAAACGTGAGCTTTTTGTTTAAAATGTTGCTTTTTTATGAAATATATTCCATACCTGTAAGACCTTCGTTCATCTTTGCAACACAAATTAAGATATTTTTGATGAATTAAAAAAAAAAAATCCTCAATAGAAAGCGATGAAATTACCACATTCAAGGTCCAGAAAGGTACTAAAGACATTGTTAAAACAGTCATGTGACTGCAGTGGTTCAACCTTAATGTCATGAAATGACGAGAATACTTTTTGTGCACAAAAACAAAACAAAAAAAAATAACGACTTTATTCAACAAATTCGTCTTTTCCCTGTCATTCTGCTACGCTGTTTACATCCAGCTCTTCCAGGTTCTACGTCAGAATGCCGACTCAGTATTGGCTGACGCTGATCATGTGATCAGCACGACGCATGTGTGTGATACTGACGCAGGAGCCGGCCAATAACGAGCCAGCGTTCTGACGTAAACACGGAAGTTTTGAACTGTGTTCACTGCATCAACTACGTATCTGATAGGGTAAAGAAGAAATTTTTTAATAAAGTCTATATTATTGTTTTGTTTTTGTGCACAGAAATGTTGCTGCATAACATTAAGGTTGAACCACTGTAGTCATGTTGACTATTTTAACAATGTTTTTACTACTTTTCTGGACCTTGAAAGGCGGTAATTACATTGCTTTAATCCGGGGGATTAAAAAAACCTTGGATTTTAGCAAAAATATCTTAATTTGTGTTCTGAAGATGAACGAAGGTCTTACGGCTGTAGAACGACATGAGGGAGAGTAATTAATGACAGAATTTTTATTTTTGGGTGAACTAATCCTTTAAAAAAAAAGAATGCATGAAGCTAAAATAAAACTTTTTTTTTGTTTTTAATCAGAGGCTCTGTTCTTCATACAGCAAAATATTCTGGGGTCCATGAAATTTCTGTAAATATTATCACCTGGTGGTGACTGACAACTCATATACATATATATATATATAAACTGGTGGGGGAAGAGTTCAAAAACTGACAGTAAAGACATTTATAATGTTACAAAAGTTTTCTGTTTGAAATAAACGCTGTTCTTTAGAACTTTCTCTTCATCACAGAATCCTGATGTATCACAGTTTACACAAAAATATGAAGCAGGGCAACTTTTTTTAACAAAATACTTTTGAGCAGCAAATCATCATATTAGAATGAGTTCTGAAGGATCATGTGACACTGAAGACTGGAGTAATGATGCTGAAAATTCAGCTTTGATCACTGGATATAAATTACACTTTACTATATATCTGTTCTGTTGTATTATTATGGTTTTTTGATTTTCTGTTTGCCTGTCTGTGTTCCCTATTAGTTTCCATAGTTCCTATATAATTACCCACCTGTTCCCTGTTCTGTTAATGATCTCTCTTGTGTGTTTAAGCCCTTAGTTTGCCTTCTTTGTCTTGCGATGACATTTGTTTTGCGAATATGTTATAGTTATTTGATCATCAGTCCCTTGTTCTAAATAGTGTCCAAATAACATTTGTGTTCAAAAAACACAAACACATTTTTTTCCAAATATCATCTATCAACAGATTTGCAATGACATGAGGGTAAAAATAAGCCTCAATGATGACAGAATTTCCATTTTTGGGTGAACTGTCCCTTTAAATCCAGTGGTTGATTGATTCCTTTTCATGTGTTGTGTGAGTGAGTTAAACACACATGATAAACAGTGACCTCTGGATCTGTTTGTGTCTTATCTGCATCCATCATCATTCATTCTTCCCATAAACGCTGGTTCGGAGTTAATCCCGCAGAAAGAGACTCGCGTTCCCTTTAAAACCATCAGAGGCGAGACAGCGGAACCGTTCATACTGGGAGCTGATAGCATTGTCCGCCTTATCTCAACTGTGCTAAAGCTCCCACTCTCTTTTTTTGGCACACAAAAACACCTTGGACTCTTGGATTTTATATTTTTATTTCTTCTTTTTTTAAATTCACTGATAGCAGTTTCAAAAGGCACGCATCTCATGTTGCCATGGCAAAATCTTCCAATATTATTGCTCTTGTCTTGAAGCACTGCGTGAGCTTGAGTTAAATTGTATGGCTTTTTCATTTTCATAACACGTTCCTACTGCGTTCTCATGCTGCTTTTTCCTTTCTGCAGAACTATTGTGACGAACAAGTGTGTCCTCGTTTAAACTTGCGTTGTCTCAATGATCGATTGGATTCAGAAGACTTTAGTGTCTGTGTTTTGAAGAAATGCTTATGTTTAGATGCTTCAAAACGCTGAAGCATCTCGATGCACCTGCTGAAAGATCTTCCTTCAACACAAGATCATATTTAGCTGTAAATTAGGGAGTTATTAGAGAATAATGGCTGAAGCTGAGATTGATTATAATGAAGTTTTAATTGTCAGTGTTTGCTGTTGATGAAGACTATAGTGATGAAGCCTGACAAGCCTGTGATAATACACTTCCCATCATTCTCTGTGGAAGCACGAGAGTCAGAAAAAGCCTCAGTTTCTCCTACAGTGTGCGTCGATTGATTTTATTCTGATGCACATCATAACCCATATCAATACTGCATACATTTATTTATTCATTAAGCAGCCTTATGACAATCGACTAATTATCCAGTTTAGCTGTGTAATAATCCACTAATGATCCATCCATCCGTGTAATAATGCACTTATGATCCATTTATTTATTTGTTTGTTTGTTTGTTTATTTTTACATTTATTTTTAGCAGCCATTAACCCACTAATGATCCTCTATTTATTTATTTATTTTAGTAGTCATGTAATAATACACTAATTATCCAATATTTTATTTATTTATTATTTTATTTTTATCTTAGTAGCCATGTAATAAACCGTTAATTATTCAATATTTATTTATTTATTTTATTTATTTTTAGCAGCCATTAACCCACTAACGACCCACTATTTATTTATTTATTTGTTTATTTATAGTTATTTATTTATTTTAGTAGCCATGTAATAAACCATTAATTATTCAATATTTATTTATTTTTTATTTATTTTAGTAGTCATTAACCCACTAATGACCCACTATTTATTTATTTGTTTATTAATAGTTATTTATTTATTTTAGTAGCCATGTAATAATCAACTTATGAACTGATATTTATTTTTATTTTTTATTTTTTTTATTTGGCCATTTAATATTCCTCTTATGATCCCATTATTTATTTATAGTTATTTATTTATTTTAGTAGCCATGTAATAAACCATTAATTATTCAATATTTATTTATTTTTTATTTATTTTAGTAGTCATTAACCCACTAATGACCCACTATTTATTTATTTATTTTTGTAGCCATGTAATAAACCATTAATCATTCAATATTTATTTATTCATTTATATGTTTTTATTTATTTAGCTGTTTAATATTCCTCTTATGATCACAATATGTATTTATTTATTTTAGTAGCCATGTAATAAACCATTAATTATTCAATATTTATTTATTTTTTATTTATTTTAGTAGCCATTAACCCACTAATGACCCACTATTTATTTATTTGTTTATTAATAGTTATTTATTTATTTTAGTAGCCATGTAATAATCCACTAATGAACTGATATTTATTTTTATTTTTTATTTTTTTTATTTGGCCATTTAATATTCCTCTTATGATCCCATTATTTATTTATAGTTATTTATTTATTTTAGTAGCCATGTAATAAACCATTAATCATTCAATATTTATTTATTAATTTATATTTTTTTATTTATTTAGCTGTTTAATATTCCTCTTATGATCACAATATGTATTTATTTATTTTAGTAGCCATGTAATAAACCATTAATTATTCAATATTTATTTATTAATTTATATATTTTTTTATTTATTTAGATGTTTAATATTCCTCTTATGATCCCAATATTTATTTATTTATTTTAGCAGCCATGTAATAAATAAACCATTAATTATTCAATATTTATTTATTTTTTAATTTATTTTAGTAGCCATTAACCCATTAATGACCCACTATTTATTTATTTATAGTTATTTATTTATTTTAGTAGCCATTTAATAAACCATTAATCATTCAATATTTATTTATTAATTTATATTTTTTATTTATTTAGCTTTTTAATATTCCTCTTATGATCCCAATATTTATTTATTTATTTTAGTAGCCATGTAATAAACCATTAATCATTCAATATTTATTTATTAATTTATATTTTTTATTTATTTAGCTTTTTAATATTCCTCTTATGATCCCAATATTTATTTATTTATTTTAGTAGCCATGTAATAAACCATTAATCATTCAATATTTATTTATTTTTATTTATTTTAGTAGCCATTAACCCAATAATGACCCACTATTTATTTATTTATAGTTATTTATTTATTTTAGTAGCCATGTAATAAACCATTAATCATTCAATATTTATTTATTTATTTATATATTTTTTATTTATTTAGCTGTTTAATATTCCTCTTATGATCCCAATATTTATTTATTTATTTTAGTAGCCATGTAATAAATAAACCATTAATTATTCAATATTTATTTTTTTTTAATTTATTTTAGTAGCCACTATTTATTTATTTATTTATAGTTATTTATTTATTTTAGTAGCCATGTAATAAACCATTAATCATTCAATATTTATTTATTAATTTATATTTTTTTATTTATTTAGCTTTTTAATATTCTTCTTATGATCCCAATATTTATTTATTTATTTTTTTTTTATTTTAGTAGCCATTAACCCAATAATGACCCACTATTTATTTATAGTTATTTATTTATTTTAGTAGCCATGTAATAATCCACTAATGAACTGATTTTTTTTTTTTTTTTGGCCGTTTAATATTCCTCATATGATCCCATTATTTATTTATTTATTCATTTATTTTATTTTTTTATTTAGCTGTGTAATACTCCACTTATGATCCAATATATTTTTATTTTACCTAAAGTTTATTTTATTCGGACAACATTCCTCATATTCCTCATCAAGCAGGATTGCATGTGAATGCAATATAATCTCAATATCATCTTGACAGTTTTACATTACAATCAGGGCTGTCGATTTAATGTGTTAATTTATTATAATAAAGCATTAAAGTTTAATTAAGCATTAAAAACATGATGATGCCCCTGACCCGTACATAATCAGAAGTGTTCCTGCCATCAGACAGCACAGAATGAATGAGAAGCCGTTCACACACTCGTCTCTGCAGCTCCAACAGTCCAGCAATAGCAACATCAAGGTCATGGATTCGATTTCCAGGAAATGTGTGATCAAATATATGCTTGAATGTAATGTAGGTCGCTTCGGATATGCATGAATTAAATGGGTCTGAAGAAGACGCTTTGGAAAATTTGACCTGTTTTTGACTTGACATTTTTGTGGCTCAAAATGAATGACAAACTGAACAAAACGGACAGTATACTGGCTTAATGATAATGCAGTGAATCATGGTAAATTATGTCAACATCATTTAAGGCCAGACATTATGAATTAAGAGAGAACCAACAAAATATTAATAACTGATTATTGTTGTAGTCAGTGTGTGTTTTACTTGATTGACAGCTCTGTAATTCTGATGCGCTGAGTCTGTTTGAGAGCTCGAGGATCTTCAAGGTTGTTGCAGTTATGAGGATAAGGGAGTTTGGG
>NC_090232.1:2438161-2520661 GCF_024489055.1 Chanodichthys erythropterus
TGAAACTCGACACAGATCAGAGATGTCTCCTAGTAGACATAGGAAAAGCCTTAGAAACGGGCATGGAGGAGGGGTTCTTTAGTGCAACCGAGGCTTGGGCCCGTCATCGCTGCTTGCAGCTATATTTTTGCATTGAGTTTTTATAATGAGCAGATTTTTGTAAACCAAGCATGCAAGAAAGTTCTTCTATGCTCTACATATCAAAACATGAACAGACATGCACAATTTAAAACGTGACAGGATGCTGTTTATAAGCAAAGCAAAATCTAAATGTTATGACATAATTTAAAGCATTTATAGACCTTACATGTTGTCAGCTTATTAAGCATAATTTGTATAAAATCATGCATGTAAATTCACTCATTACACTGAGCATTGCAAACCCAGACAGCAACATAGTCTGGCCCACATCTGGTACATGTGGATTACACGTGGACCAGATGTGGGCCGGATCTGGGCTGACACTATGTTGCTGTCTGGGAAGGCAAATCAAAATGTATTTGTTTGCATTCATAACTGATTAATGATGATTAGAAGTCGATTCATCATGCAAACAATTTTGTACGTGTGTATCTCTAAAATCGTTTTGACAGGCTCTTTCAGAAAGTTTAATAGAGTTTGCAAATTAGCAGCAGAGCTTCATTATTGCTTTGAGAACGTAATTACTAATAGATATGGTAATGGAGACGGCACAGTCAACTTTTAATGTTTGAATGTCACTAACTGTTATTGTATAATCAGAAATGATTCATCGTGATCTTTTGACGTTATGAGTGTAAACATTTATAAACAGCATTACAGTCCATCTGCAGTGCTGGCAAACATCTGCAGGAGTTTAATAACAGTAATCAAGCGTGTGTTTGACATGAACGGTGTATTGACTGTATGAACATCAATGGACAGAGAAGAGGACTAATTATGTGTATGTTTGTGACTGCAGTAAGTGTAAAGTATGAAATACTGACATATTTATCTCATTGCAATGCATTATCCACAGCAAATTATTTTCACTCCGTAAGCAATATTAGTACTGTTGAAATGACCTGTTAAATGAAGCACATTGCCTTGTTCGGTGCTCATCATGGTAACGTGAATGACTCTCAGTCTTGCTTTGGTAACTTGTTTTCATTTGCTCTCTCTCTCTGTCTAGGTCTCTATTTCTCCCTGAATCTCTCGCTCTCACCTCAATCTCTATACTCCATTTCGTGGTGATTTACCGCGGTCCGCAGTGGCCCTGAATTGCTCGGAGAAGATTTGGTCCTTGATAAGCATTGAGAGTCCATGAGAGCAGCTGCACCAGAGAGGCAGAAACACCACGTGCTGTATAATCATTATTTTAATGTCTCTCGCTGCCATTAATCACAGTTAGAGAGTAAAACACTGAGAGAGAGAAAAAACAAGAAAGACAGAAGGTAAGTGGATGTTCATGTTAGTGCAATGTTAGGGTTAGTGTTTGTTAGCAGTTAGGGTTTGTGTAATTTTAGGGTTTCTTTATTCATGACGGTGCCTTTTTAAACAATTCCAGCCTCAGTGTTTCAACGTAACGTTTTCATTAAAAAAAAAAAAAAATCTCAAAATCTTTAAATTTTAAAATAATGTGTAAATATATATTATGTACATATTATAATATTTTTATTGGGCTATAATATATAATAAAACAAAATATATATTACAGTATAAAAAAAAAAAAAAAAAAAATATATATATATATATATATATATATATATATATATATATATATATATATATATACTTGAAAGAATATACAATTTATACATAATATGTAATTTTATATTTTTTTATATTTTATATATTTATATATATAAATATTATTTATATTATATATTTATATATATATATAGTGCACAGCATAAATGAGTACACCCCCTCTGAACAAATGCAAAAGATGTATTTTGTTTATGATCACTAATACAATTCATGGAAAGATGGCAAAACTAAAATGTAATAAACATATGCATAATAAAAACTAAGAAATATATGTCATTAATAGCCATGAAATAATAAATAATAATAATACATTTTGTTTAAATTAAGGATTGCAGAAATGAGTTAATTCAACAAATGTATAATATTCTAGTACTTATAATATGCCCTCCATAATTTTGAATATACTGCTCTGACTATATATATATATATAGTGAGAATATAATTTAAAAGACTTAAAGATGCATTAAAAAACTTGATATATATAATTCATTCTTTTACTATCAAGATTGCAGTATGCAAGACAAAGCAGCAGACAGCTTCTTTCTCTTGCGATGCTTGTAATAACACTGTAATCCATTGCATCTTTAAATTACCCCCATTATGGAAGCATTAAACAAGAGCGCTGTATCTTGATGAATTTCTCAGCCACTCTGGGAGTCACTGAATCCATGTGAAGCTGTTAATTATTCAAACAGGTTAACCCAGCTGAGCACTTTAATCAAAGCACTACAGATTAATCTGTGCGACTAACACATATTTTATCAGCTACTTTTACATTTTATCATCCAAGAACAGCCTATGTGATTATTAGCTCTCGCCGTGGAACGTCAAACTGTCTGCCATTTCTGTTTTCACACTAAATTAGCCTCATTAATGATAATTACTGGTAATTTTTTTCCCATTTATGCCTTTCTTCAGAATGTAAGTGTGAACTTACTTACTTTATTCGCCTGAAAACAGCACATGTGGCTAATGAGGTGATGTCATCAATCAGGTCAGTCAGGATATTGTATAGTTTCACTTTTACTGTGATTAGTGATGCTTACTAAGACAAAAATCTTAAAACATCTCATGTAAACATTATGCATCAGCTTTAAATAAGATAGGCAGCATTTTTTTCCCAAAAGCATTTCAATAGAGGGTTTTCATAGTTCTTAAAGTGCCCCTATATGTGTACATGCATCAAATGTTATGTCTGACCCAGGATCTGGGTAACACAAAAACTACCCAAACACTGGGTTGTTACGTCTGACCCTGGATCTGGGTAACACAAAAACTACCCAAACACTGGGTTGTTACGTCTGACCCAGGATCTGGGTAACACAAAAACTACCCAAACACTGGGTTGTTACGTCTGACCCTGGATCTGGGTAACACAAAAACTACCCAAACACTGGGTTGTTACGTCTGGCCCAGGATCTGGGTAACACAAAAACTACCCAAACGCTGGGTTGTTACGTCCGACCCAGGATCTGGGTAACACAAAAACTACCCAAACACAGGGTTGTTACGTCTGACCCAGCATCTGTGTAACACAAAAACTACCCAAACACTGGGTTGTTACGTCTGACCCAGGATCTGGGTAACACAATAACTACCCAAACGCTGGGTTGTTACGTCCGACCCAGGATCTGGGTAACACAAAAACTACCCAAACGCTGGGTTGTTACGTCCGACCCAGGATCTGGGTAACACAAAAACTACACAAACACTGGGTTGTTACGTCTGACCCAGGATCTGGGTAACACAAAAACTACCCAAACACTGGGTTGTTACGTCTGACCCAGGATCTGGGTAACACAAAAACTACCCAAACACTGGGTTGTTACGTCTGACCCAGGATCTGGGTAACACAAAAACTACCCAAACACTGGGTTGTTACGTCTGGCCCAGGATCTGGGTAACACAAAAACTACCCAAACGCTGGGTTGTTACGTCCGACCCAGGATCTGGGTAACACAAAAACTACCCAAACACTGGGTTGTTAAGTCTGACCCAGGATCTGGGTAACACCAAAACTACCCAAACACAGGGTTGTTACGTCTGACCCAGCATCTGTGTAACACAAAAACTACCCAAACGCTGGGTTGTTACGTCCGACCCAGGATCTGGGTAACACAAAAACTACCCAAACACTGGGTTGTTACGTCTGGCCCAGGATCTGGGTAACACAAAAACTACCCAAACGCTGGGTTGTTACGTCCGACCCAGGATCTGGGTAACACAAAAACTACCCAAACACTGGGTTGTTAAGTCTGACCCAGGATCTGGGTAACACCAAAACTACCCAAACACAGGGTTGTTACGTCTGACCCAGGATCTGGGTAACACAAAAACTACCCAAACACTGGGTTGTTACGTCTGACCCAGGATCTGGGTAACACAAAAACTACCCAAACACTGGGTTGTTACGTCTGGCCCAGGATCTGGGTAACACAAAAACTACCCAAACAATGGGTTGTTACGTCTGACCCAGGATCTGGGTAACACAAAAACTACCCAAACACTGGGTTGTTACGTCTGGCCCAGGATCTGGGTAACACAAAAACTACCCAAACACTGGGTTGTTACGTCTGACCCAGGATCTGGGTAACACAAAAACTACCCAAACAATGGGTTGTTACGTCTGGCCCAGGATCTGGGTAACACAAAAACTACCCAAACACTGGGTTGTTACGTCTGGCCCAGGATCTGGGTAACACAAAAACTACCCAAACGCTGGGTTGTTACGTCCGACCCAGGATCTGGGTAACACAAAAACTACACAAACACTGGGTTGTTACGTCTGGCCCAGGATCTGGGTAACACCAAAACTACCCAAACACAGGGTTGTTACGTCTGACCCAGGATCTGGGTAACACAAAAACTACCCAAACACTGGGTTGTTACGTCTGACCCAGGATCTGGGTAACACAAAAACTACCCAAACAATGGGTTGTTACATCTGGCCCAGGATCTGGGTAACACAAAAACTACCCAAACACTGGGTTGTTACGTCTGGCCCAGGATCTGGGTAACACAAAAACTACCCAAACACTGGGTTGTTACGTCTGACCCAGGATCTGGGTAACACAAAAACTACCCAAACACTGGGTTGTTACGTCTGGCCCAGGATCTGGGTAACACAAAAACTACCCAAACGCTGGGTTGTTACGTCCGACCCAGGATCTGGGTAACACAAAAACTACACAAACACTGGGTTGTTACGTCTGACCCAGGATCTGGGTAACACCAAAACTACCCAAACACAGGGTTGTTACGTCTGACCCAGGATCTGGGTAACACAAAAACTACCCAAACACTGGGTTGTTACATCTGACCCAGGATCTGGGTAACACAAAAACTACCCAAACAATGGGTTGTTACGTCTGGCCCAGGATCTGGGTAACACAAAAACTACCCAAACACTGGGTTGTTACGTCTGGCCCAGGATCTGGGTAACACAAAAACTACCCAAACACTGGGTTGTTACGTCTGACCCAGGATCTGGGTAACACAAAAACTACCCAAACACTGGGTTGTTACGTCTGATCCAGGATCTGGGTAACACAAAAACTACCCAAACGCTGGGTTGTTACGTCCGACCCAGGATCTGGGTAACACAAAAACTACCCAAACGCTGGGTTGTTACGTCCGACCCAGGATCTGGGTAACACAAAAACTACACAAACACTGGGTTGTTACGTCTGGCCCAGGATCTGGGTAACACCAAAACTACCCAAACACAGGGTTGTTACGTCTGACCCAGGATCTGGGTAACACAAAAACTACCCAAACACTGGGTTGTTACGTCTGACCCAGGATCTGGGTAACACAAAAACTACCCAAACAATGGGTTGTTACGTCTGGCCCAGGATCTGGGTAACACAAAAACTACCCAAACACTGGGTTGTTACGTCTGGCCCAGGATCTGGGTAACACAAAAACTACCCAAACACTGGGTTGTTACGTCTGACCCAGGATCTGGGTAACACAAAAACTACCCAAACACTGGGTTGTTACGTCTGGCCCAGGATCTGGGTAACACAAAAACTACCCAAACGCTGGGTTGTTACGTCCGACCCAGGATCTGGGTAACACAAAAACTACACAAACACTGGGTTGTTACGTCCGACCCAGGATCTGGGTAACACCAAAACTACCCAAACACTGGGTTGTTACGTCTGACCCAGGATCAGGGTAACACACACAAAAAAAAAAGACCCAAAAAGCTCAACCCAGGACTTGTAGAAAAAATAACCCAAGATTTTTTAGAGTGTATATTTCCATCACAGCTGGTTGGAGGTAGTTTCCCGCAAACAGTTTGCTGGTGTGTGAATGATGATTTCCCAAACAGTTCAACAATCCACCAAGCTGATACAGATCTGCAGCAATAATTGATCTGTGAAGAGTCTGTGTGTATTTACTTCTGCATGGAATATCTTTCTCAGCATGCATTGATTTATTAGGTAACACATGACACCCATTGATTTTGCTTCCATCCTCCTTCTGCCGTTAGATATAGTAAATATAGTGAAGTGAGCTTGCGATTGCCTTGTCAACGAGATTAAACTTTGCAACAAACACACACACACACACAAACACACACACACAGGGGGATTGGAAAACTTCTGCAAAAGGAGGTAACTTGTGTCCTTGAAAACAGATTGGAGTGGCCCACAAAGTTGATAGAATCAGTGCGATTAATTTTTTTTATCGTGATGAAGGATGGAAGTCCATCGAGTGTCGCGGCCACCGTCAACGGCTCCTTAATCCGACACGGAGCAGCTGAAATAGCCGCGAGGCCTTTAGCCACTGAGTTATAGTACAGTCAAACTTCAAATTGTTGTGTATTTTTCAGCCACCACAGATACAAGGTTTTCTCCGCTTCCCAAATGAATCTTGTGCCTGAACGATCGCTCTTACCGCACACAGGAGATTCGTCAGAGCTTCAGCGCTCACTGATTCAGCTCTCCAGAGGTTTTGGTTTTACAGTACCAGACGTTTTCCTTCTGAGAGGGTTTTGATTACAGTTTGAGCTGCGTGTTCCCGCGGGAATATCACTCAGCTGAAGAACTCCCTGCTTTTTTTTCTGTGTGAAAACTAGGAGAGTACATGTAGCCTGTTGTGTCTGTGCTTATTTGAAATGGAGAATGCTGAAATAAATCACTTCATGTCTTGATTGTTTTTTCTAGATAATTTGCAATAATTTATCTAGAGGAGACACATTTCTCTGGAAAAGCAGGAAATTTGATTTCCGTTTGATTTCTTGTAGAACCAATATATTAAAAAGGTCAACTTTGTAATTTTTTGGTGTCTTTTGGGAAAACCTGCAATCAAAAGTAAATCTCAATGTGAGCTCACTTACTAAATATCAACAATTGGCTCATTTGCATCTATTTTTATGTCTCCTTAAGGATATTTTTCGTTTCTGAGCTGTAAAAGAGCAACGTATGAGCAGTAAAATGGCGCATCTGTGTTTCCCACAGTGACAGAAGCAGAAAATCCCTCATTACAACCTGCCAGTTCAGCAGTCAGATGTTCAGCGTTTAAGGTGGGATTCAATCGTTTGAACTGATTTCAACATCAGCTGTTGAGGGATGAAGCTGCCGTCAATCTACAGCAGATGAGGTTTGATCGCAGAGGTTTTCTTTCTACAAATATAACAGATGTGATGAGACTCTCTTCTATAGGTGTGTGTGTGTGTGTCAATTAAGTCCCCCTCAATAATTAGAAATGCCAATGCCATTTAAAAAAAAAAAAATTATTTGCAAATAGTTTAAATTGATTAATAACCACAACAGACCTGGAACTTTTACCACTCTTATTTATTTTTCATTATTCCCTTAAAACCCTTTTAATCAATGTTTAAGACATGGTTACGGCCTTGGTGTGTGTGTGTGTGTGGTTCAGGTAAACCCTCTATTATGAGAACAAAATGTGGACATTTTTTGGTCCCCATGAGAAAAATATATTTGACAAGGGCCAAATTGTGATGGATAGACAACTGGATCAGAGCATCTCCAAAACTGCGGCTCTTGTGGGGTGTTCCCGGTCTGCAGTGGTCAGGATCTATCAAAAGTGGTCCAAGGAAGGAACAGTGGTGACACATTGATACACGCGGGGAGCGAAGGCTGGCCAGTGTGGTCCGATCCAACAGACGAGCTACTGTAGCTCAAACTGCTCCAGAAGTTAATGCTGGTTCTGATAGAAAGCTGTCAGAATACACAGAGCATCAGTTTGTTGTTGCCCATGCTGACCCCTGTCCACTGCCAAAAGAGCCAACAGTGGACACATGAGCATCAGAACTGGGCCACGGAGCAATTGAAGAAGGTGGACTGGTCTGATGAATCACATGGATGGCCGGGTACATGTGTGCCGCTTACCTGGGGAACACATGGCACCAGGATGCACTATGGGAAGAAGGCGAGCCGGCGGAGGCAGTGTGATGCTTTGGGCAATGTTTGCTGTGTGTCCTGCATCCATGTGGATGTTACTGTGTTACACGTACCACCTACCTAAGCATTGTTGCAGACCATGTACACCCTTTCATGGAAACAGTATTCCCTGGTGTCTGTGGCCTCTTTCAGCAGGATAATGCTCCTGACACAAAGCAAAAATGCTTCAGGAATGGTTTGAGGAGCACAACAATGAGTTTGAGGTGTTTACTTGGCCTCCAAATTCCCCAGATCTCAATCCAATCGAGCATCTGTGGGATGTGCTGAACAAACAAGTCCAATCCATGGAGGATCCTCTTCACAACTTACAGGACTTAAAGGATCTGCTGCTAACATCTTGGTGTCAGATCCCACAGAACACCTTCAGGGGTCTAGAGGAGTCCATGCCTCGACGGATCAGGGCTGTTTTGGCAGCAAAAGGAGGATCAACACAATATTAGGAAGGTGCTCATAATTTCACGCCTGATTGGTGTATGATAGTGAACAACACAGTATAGTATTTATAAATATATATAGTTGCATGATGATTAATATTATTACACGGCTCTCTGGAATACTTCATGGAAATATTATGCTTCTGTGTTTCTCCTCTGCAGATCTTTGAAGTGACCCATTTAGGGTCCCTCATTGACATTCAGTGCTGGATTTCAGCGGCTGTTTACTTGTGTAACTGTGAATCAGCATCAAACCGTGCATCAGAATCTGAGAACAGAATAAAGTTTCTGTATGTCGACACAGAGAAAACAGCAGAAAGAACATGTGCTGTAATGATGGTGAGCAGATGTAAAATGCTTTGCTTGTGTCTCTCGGGCCATCGTCAGGACATGTTCATTCCTGATAAACAAATTTAATTGCCCTCTCACTGTCTTACAGTTAATTGCCTGTGTTTTCTTTCTTTACCTTCAGGCCGACTGCAGTGGTTGTGTTTTATTTATTCAGGTTCTCAGTTATTTTTTGGTTATAATGTTCGTGGCTCGAGTCATAGGGCACCGGGATGAATAAATGATTCATGAATGAATGTAAACCCAACCAGAGACCTAAGAAGCAAAACCAGGTGGGAGACAATAACAGAATGTACTATTAAAATATATCCCCAAACTCAAAATCTTTACAAATTCTAAACTCACTAGCAAATCGATTTAAATTCACTTGAAAGGAAAACTATTGCAAAGCCTTCAAAATAAAGTGTCCTAAAATTAAAAATCAGATCTTGAATGAGATTAACCTCAGAAGAGATCTCAACATTGCAAAGTTCATATTTGTATGCTTTGAGTTTTTCTAAATATGCAGAAGAAAGTTTAGATTTTTTTAATGGCTGAAGTCTGGACAAATCCATTAATATTTCATACAGTCTTGACACGCAAGGCTTCTTATGCAAATGTGTCAAGTGTTTGCACAATAAAGATGTAGGCAGCAGAAATAAGGAAAACAAAACAATTTTTCATTCCAGAGTTGAAAGTACAGCGGCACACGCAGCCGTGCGAGGCGCAGGCTTCGGCGCTTTCAAATGACTTATTCTGACAACATCCAATTACAAATGATAGCAGCATATACTTCAGATGATTTAACCGCTGCATTTACACCTCAAAGCCTCCCAAAAAAGTTCAGTGGAGAAAAATCTGCAAATGAAAAACAAATAAAAAGAGCCACACTTCCCTCTCGCAGCTGGAGAGCTGTGTTTGTTTTGTCTGAATAACCCAATATTTTACAGGAATATATCCACATTAATGCACGGCTGTATTGCGTTTCAGAAAATGTTGCATAATGCTCTTTGAAAAATGGTAATTCCCCATTTACCTGTGAGTTAAAAACACTCTCGTCTGAGGGCTGTGGGATTTGACCTGTGCAAGACGAGCCATTGAAATCACCGTCTGTGTTTTAGCAATCATCTCTGATGACGCTTTTATCTCGATGGCAATTAAAGCATCACCGCTTTTGTTTCTCAAAGACTATACCGTCTCGTCCAGAGCTTTTCAATTGTCTGTGACCTCCAGAATTCATTGTTTAGTGACTTATAATGATGTTATAAACTGGTGCGTTCAAAGTTTTCAGCCCTTTACAAGAAGTAAGAAAAGTGGCCAAACTCACAAATAGTCTTCATAAAAGAAGTGCAGTGTTGTTTCAATTACTTTAGCTTTAATAAACAGAGATGCTGTTCTTGTTTATGATAAATAAGCTCACCATCAGCAACAACACGAACGATTAGATAGTCATGCTGAATCATCATAACAACATTTAACATTTAATAAAAATGTTTTGCACCTCTCTCTTCGTTGGAAAAGCATCGGCTCCTCTACATTTCATTGAAAATGCCCGGAAAGTCTCTAATCGGCAATGTTCATTGTAAAGCTGCTTTGGAACAGTATGTTCTGTGAAATGCGCTATACAAATAAAACTAAACTGAATTGTTTTTGTGTCGGTGTAACAGGTGCCAGGAACCCGACGGTCCTGTGATGGAGGAGAGGAGCAGAACATAAAGATGACCATCACACAGCAGGATGCTGAAATGACACTATTATCAGGGCTTTTTCAACAATTTGCCCACCATCATCCAACTGGGTAAAAGCACCTCAGCGAAGGCTCACGCCGATTATTTCTTAGAGGCGAGAGAACCCATGAGAGGGATGTGAAATCTTATGGGAATGATTGCATCTCTCGGTTCATAAGCAATTGTATATTGCAAGACAAACAATAAAGCTTAATATCCATGTGAAGTTTGATTCTGGCTGAATGCATCTGATGCAAACCGTACTGGAAAACAGCAACAGAAAATCACCAGCTCCACTCTGATTGGCTGTCTCTATGAAATGGTAGTATCAAATCTTTAAAATATATTAATAGCACTCTACACTCTAAAAAATGCTGGGTTAAAAACAACCCAAGTTGGGTTAAATATGGACAAACCCAGTGATTGGGTTAAATGTTTGACCCAACCTGCTGGGTAGTTTTATTTAACTCAACTATTGTTTAAAAATGATTATATGTCTGGCTTAAAATGAACCCAAAATATGTTGTAAATTAAAAATCAGACACATAATTACTAGAGGCAACAATAATATCAAAAGGTGAACATTCATTAAAAAGAAATTGAATACATGTTTATTATTTAATGACTATTAATTAAACATATTAATAAATGTTAATTTCCAACCTATTTTGGGTTCATTTTAAGTGATCAATAAAGTAATTTTTAAACATTAGTTGAGTTAAATAAATCTACCCAGCAGGTTGGGTTTAAGATTCAAACCAACAGCTGGGTCAAAACAACCCAGTCGCTTGTGTTGTTTTTAACCCAGCATTTTTTAGAGTGTAAAAAATGCTGGGTTAAAAATAAACCTAGTTTGGTTGAAAATGGACAAACCCAGCAGCAAATGTAAATGTTAAATATTGTTTAAAAATTACTGTGTTTAATAAATGAACATTTATTAATAAGTTTAATAAATAATCATTAAATAATAAAAATTTATTAAATTGCTTATTAATAAATGTTCACCCTTTGATTATTATTGTTGTCTCTAGTAATTATGTGTCTGATTTTTAATTTCCAACCTATATTGGGTTCATTTTAAGCCAGCCAATTAAACAATAGTTGAGTTAAATAAAACTGCCCAGCAGGTTGAGCAAACATTTAACCCAACCGCGGGGTCAAAACAACCCAAACACTATTTAACCCAACTTCAGTTGTTTTTTAGAGTTAATCTTATTCTCAACTTTCTGACAAAAATGTTTGTTAACATTATTTGTGGTTGTTGACAACATTTTTTGTCAACAACCACAGTACAGGTTAAACACTGGTTAAAATCAACCCAATTTGGGTTGATTTTAGCCCAAGGGCTGGGTAAATATAGGACAGAACACATATTGGATTAAATTTACCCAGCAGATTGGGTTGTTTTATTTTACCCAGCATAAAGGGTTGATTTTATTAATTCATTTTTACCAGCTTTTTTTATTTCATGCATGTAATAGTGCTTACAGATTAACGTAAATCCTCTGAACTTTTGTAAAATACTCCACATGCTGTAAAATACTTAAACTTGGAGCACGTCAGGCATTTCCATCACTCAAAAAGACGGATATAACACTCATTTAGGTGACTCACATTGCATCCCTGTATGTTGCTTTGCATAAAATTAAATGATTTACAGCACAGTCCCTGGGAAAAATCGCATCCCATGTGGTAAAATCCCTGTTTTTTGCTGTGGTTCCCCTGGTAAAATTAGCATTCCAGGGGCTAAATATCATGTTATTAGGGACACTTCAACCCACCGACATGAAAAACAACCCATGCAACACTGTTTAAGTAGCCCAATTCTGCTGGAAAACCACGGACCTGGCAACCCTGGCTGGGTAACACAAAAACTACCCAAAGACTGAAAAAATCCCCTCACCCCGCAAAAAAATGACCCAACAGACAAAATAACACAGGTTTTTGTAGACTGAAAAGATCAAAAGTAAAATGAACTGCTATAGCGAGCTCAAACACATCTGATACCAACAGTATGAAGATTAATCAGCAAATATCTGTTTGGAAAATGCTGTTGCTTTAAAAATGTGGTCTGTTTTGCACGTTATTGTCAACTCATATTTTATTTTCATGGACTAAAATGTTGTTTTCATCTACTAAGATGATATGCCATTTTACTCACAGCAACTGAAAATGAGAGGAAGAAATGTTGACTAAATTTAAAGGAGATTTTCATCAAAACCAAGTCCAATTTACAAAATTTCATGTGCTATCATCTATAGTAGTGTAGTGATGTATGAAGCCCTTCTTTTGCCCTCAAGAAGACAAACTCCCGATTGCATGGATTCCAATTTGAAATGACTGGATTTCAACTGTGAAAATTCTCCAAACAAGGCCGCACCTTAAAACAAGCAAACAAAAGCTGATGTAAGAACGAACAATGATTATTCAGAGATTTGTTTGAGGTGTTTAATAGCAAGTAAACTCAATATCTGTGAACTTAAGATGCATTAAAGAACCTTTATTTTTAGAGCAAACCTGAGGAAAAATGTGTTGGTTGTTCTAATTTATTTCCTCAAACCTTTACAACCCAAACAAAGTGGTGCAATTTCTCACTTGGGACAAAAAGCGAAGCTTTCAGGCCCGAGAGTCGGTAATTAGACGCCATATGAGCTCAACGCCTCGACGATCTCCTCCACCCTCACTGGATCACATGGTTTTCCACCAGGATAATGATGTCAAGCGATGTCACCTTTGATTCATTTGCGGTCCAGGGGTGTGATTGAGTTTTCTCTTGAAGCCAATTACTAACGGCCAGCGGCCGATGATATTGGTAACAGATCTGATGGTGCAAAGCGGTTAATTGTGCGTCTTCTTTTCTTAAGTGCTCAAATTATTGCAGAGATGTGTAATGTCACACCGTCGACATCATGACCTTCCTGTGCTGACAGCGTCAGGTTTGCCTAACGAACTGTATTTACACGTCTCCGGTGGTTCCGTTTGTGAGATGGAGAAACGCAATATTGATGCGAAGCCTTGACGTTATCAGAAGACGACAGATTAATCTCTGGGCAAACACTGCGGACGGAGATGATGATGTAAAGGCTCTTTCTTGATATAATAAGCAATAAATGTCTTGACCTGACTTGCAGTTGTTGACTTGTTCACCTGGGTGGCCAGCTATGATTTATTACACTGCACAAAAACTGAAATCTATATTAATGTGTCAAGTTGCTGTGTGACCATAAATATTCTAAACCAGGGGTTTTCAAATTGGGGTCCTGGGGCCACAAGGGAGTGCTTGGGGTCCGTTGAAAAGTGTAAAGAAAAACTGTGAAAAAATAAATAATAATAATATTAATCAATAAATATAAATGAAGATGGCAGGACCCAAGGTTTCTCAGCAGAACATTGCCTCCACTGGCGTGCCTTCTTCCCATAGTGCATCCTGGTGCCATGTGTTCCCCAGGAAAGCGACTCAGTTCTTTTTGCTGTAAGAATTACTGTTGCTCATACTTCAGATTTGAGGTATTTTGATTTGAACAAGACTTATATTGTCCCCAAAATAACAGTTTCCACCTCCTGACTGACTCCAAGCCTTGAGTTTTCTTGTGTGTGTGACAGTGAAGCATCTCACAGTGGCGCCTTCATCACATGAGATCTCTTCATCAGCAGCGCTTGTGTGTCTGAATATAAATGATGGAGCCAATCTGAGCTCAACGTCAGCTCACATTACTTGAGCCAAGTTTGTTTTTGAACTAACAGCAGGAGATCAAGTGATAAAAAGGGTCTTACAGTATAACCGCAATTAGTTGTGTTTGCTGAGGCAAGTGGAACTCTTACTGTTGCTTATATAGATTTGATCAAACTCCCATCACAAAGTATTGAGCTTTACTTAAACATACTTTAAAAAGAGGCCATATCAAGACAAAACAACACCTGTCAATGACCTAGCAACTGCATGGCAACGCCACCCCAGAATATGCAGGTGGGCTATTTTGACTTGAGCCAGTAAGCAACTACTTAAAAAAACACAGTAACACACTAGCAACCACTCAGCAATGCTAGAATATCATAGAAACAAGCAGGTGGGCTATTTTGACGAGTTAGAAACTACTTAAAAAACACTTAGTTACACCCTAACAAACAGTCATCACACCTTAGCAACTGCATAGCAACACCGGAATGTCATAGAAACATGCAGGTGGGCTATTTTGACTAGGGCTAGTCAGAAACTTTTTTTAAAAAACACTTAGTTACACCCTAACAACCAGCCATCAAACCTTAGCAACTGCATAGCAGCACCAGAATGTTATAGAAACATGCAGGTGGGCTATTTTGACTTGGGCTAGTAAGCAGCTACTTAAAAAAAACTTAGTTACACCCTAACAACCAGTCATCACACTTTAGCAACTGCATAGCAACACCAGCATGTCATAGAAACATACAGGTGTGCTATTTTGACTTGGGCCAGTAAGCAACTACTTTAAAAACACTTAGTAACACCCTAGCAACCATTCATCACACCTTAGCAACTGCATAACAACACCAGAATGTCATAGAAACATACAGGTGTGCTATTTTGACTTGGGCCAGTAAGCAACTACTTTAAAAAAAAAAAACACTTAGTAACACCCTAGCAACCAGTCATCACACCTTAGCAACTGCATAGCAACGGCAGAATACCATATAAACATGCAGATGGGCTATTTTGACTTGGGCTAGTTAGAAACTACTTTTAAAAAAACACTTAGTAACACCCTAGCAACCATTCATCACACCTTAGCAACTGCATAACAACACCAGAATACCATAGAAACATGCAGGTGGGCTATTTTGACTTGGGCCAGTAAGCAACTACTTTAAAAACACTTAGTAACACCCTAGCAACCATTCATCACACCTTAGCAACTGCATAGCAACGGCAGAATATCATAGAAACATGCAGGGGCTATTTTAACTTGGGCTAGTAAGCAACTACTTTAAAAGCATTTAGAAACACCCTAGCAACCACATAGCAACACACCCACAACAAATTTGCACAGACACACATTACGTTTTCTTCCATAAATGTACAAATCTAGTTTATTTTGTTTATGCATATAGTTCATGATTGTTGCAGAGAAATGGAAACCATTTTTAAGCTTGGTGCCTTTTTATATAGTGTCACTCCTGTAATATGGACAAGTCAGTGTTCACCTGATAGGCTCATCTCTCTCGCTTGAAAAGCATCTTTGTGTCTGACCAGAAGCAGTTCATGTTGTCCTGACCCAGCACTCAAAGCGAGGCGCCGTCTGACGGCTGTCTTTCATGTTCTCTTCGTGCACCGAGACCTTTGGTCAGGCAGAGGAGGAACAAAGAAGCTGTTATTGAGGACACAACTAATACTTTCCTCTCGTCTGTTGTTTCTTGCAGAGCTTTACACAGATGGGCCTCTAAAAATGTCATCTTCTGAAGACTGACATGGTTTGGAGCAGGTCACCATCACCGCTGACTGAAATGACAGTGTGATTTCACTCAATGTCAGTCTTTTCGGTCCTTTTCTTGTGGCTCAGTAATGCTTTGGAAATTGATTGTACAATATATCACTAATGCTTATATAAGTGTCATATTCTGGGTAGGATTAGTATGGGTGGAGTCAAATTGACCCTAAATGTATTTTGCAAGCATATTCATGACCCTAAATGAGAAAAAGTCACAAAACCTCAAGAAATACATCATGGGTTAACCAGTATTTCTGACAACTCTAAATAATATCAGGGTAAAAACACAACAGGTTTCATTCTCATATTATGTGGGAGTTTTTGTTCACAGATTGTGATAAACACACTTGAGAACTGTGTTATGAAATGCCAAGGTCATACGACTTGTTTGCGAATAATTATGTTTATTTTCTTACCAATTATTTTTTCTTGTTTTAAAAAACTATTTGCCATTAGGGTAAGAAAATTAAACTCTATTGATGAAAGTCTTTTAATCTAAATGTTGTTATTTTGTTTTAAGGATCCTCAGGTATTTTTAATGAAAAAGGACAGAAAGTGATTTTCTCCTTATGAAGGCCTCTAAGATAACTTGTTTTGTCCAAATTATAATGCAACATGGAGGTATGAGTGTAATCTCATAATGCATTGCAACCAGCTCAGTGAAAATCCAATCTAAGATGGTACACAAGGTAAGAGAAATGATTATAATACATATAATACTGAAAGGTATTGATAAAAACAGTCTAGTGTGATTAAAAATGTGCTGTTCGATTTAATCGTTACAGAGTTTTGGCGTGAGTCGCTGATAAACTTGCGCTGTTTGATTGACAGCTCCAGTGATTGCAAAGGGAGCGTTTTTTTAATCACCATTTAAATAACAGATTATTTTCATCCTACTAAGAGAAACAACATGAAGTTGACCGTTTAGACACTGGTTTGATTTACTGACGCACAGACAAAGAACATCTGACTGTACATGAATCATTAATATCAGATCAGGCATTACAATGAACACAGTTACTGACATGTTGTTGCATTACCGTCGAGTCCATATCGTAAAAGTCTGTTTGCAAATCGCAAATGCGATTGATTTACCAAAGAATCCAAACTGAAATGTACCGAATACTAATAAATAAAGCTCAACACTGTTGAAAATAAATATCCATATTCGTAGCATTAGGATCCTTTCGCTCTTCTCTCCTCCTCATATCACACAAACCAGTGGGCGGGGCTAACGTTGTAATGTGAAAGTAGGCGTTGATTTCTTCTGTGGAGGCGGGGTTTCACCTATCTATGTCACAGATAGGCACATTCCAGTACGATTCGTTCACTGGGTCTGGTGTCATTAAAAGCTTTTAATGGACTAACAAGGAAGTTTTCAGTTCTGAAACTTACAGGATGTTCTTATAATGCGATGACCTCTTATATATCAAAAGCTCAAGGAAAAGTTGATTTCTCAATTCATGACCGCTTTAACATGCACTTTATGAATCTTTTCATATGTGATCTTCAAAGAACTCGTTCCTCTGTTCAGCACGGGTCATTATCATTTACTGTCCTTCATGAACACCATTTGATGTGGATGTGCAGAACAGAAAAAAACTAACTATATTGTTACTATAATCAAGATTTGAAAGCATGAAGGAGGATGACCTTGTTTGATAATTCTATCAAAAGCACAGTCTTTGTGAATTTAGTTACGATTCTTTCAAAGTCATTACTGTAACCTTGAGCTGTTGGAGTGTCATGTGTTCACTTAATGAAGCATTGTAATGGAAACGGATCTTCTGGAGAGGAAGAGAAAACATTCTTTCATGGCTTTTTGTGAACATCTGATACAAGAATACTGAAAGAATTCTATTTTTTGTACTTTTCCAAACTCAATTCTGAGAGCAGATTCATATATATGGACAGAAAAACAGACTTACTAGAGTTAAGCTCAGTGTTCAAGGTCACAACAGCGAAGTACAGCAGGACACATATCCATCTAGAATCTGAAATTCAGTCTATAACTTTTATATGACCCTCTACTCCTCTTACTTCTGCTCCCAAAAATGGGTTACATACAGAAGAGAAAAACAATGCTAAATAATAAAATAATAAAATGCGACTTTGTCAGGTAAATAATACCATTTTATGTATTTATTATTTAAAGGTACACTACATCATGTATACTTATTCCAAAACAATTTCTGAAAATTGATTTTCAAGGAAGTACCGTGTCTATTAATGGGTAAAGCTACAGTAACGTCTTCAGCTAGACAGCTTGAGATCCTTTCCATCTAAACTGGTTAAATCTCTTAAGCCTAGCAGTGAATGTTTTATGAGCAGTAGGATAATCTCTCTCTCTCTTTTAGTTATGAGAAAGAACCATATTCATCAGTCACGCAGAGCCGAAGCACAACCAAAACAATGTTCTTCAGCAAAATGCATGCAGTTTTGTTTTTAACCACTAGAGGGTCAAAAGTTGTGTACATAGTGTACATTTAAAATCATTTTTTATTATCTGTACTAACCATATAATTGTGCATATACAGGCTGCTGAGAGAAAGAAAACCATACAATCTAGAAAAAAAGCTCTGAGTCAAGCACACATAGGGTTGAATGTAGAACATTTTCTTCGAAGAGTGATGCAGCAAATTTCAAGAAACATTTAGAAACCAAAATGATGCACAATGCACTTATACACTATGTAGTCATGCACTATGTACTCAACTTAGAGTTATTTTATCATTGAACACTGGTGTCTGATAGCCCTTCCACCCTCTGCTACGTAGCTAAAGCTGCGACACTTGAGTGTATGAAGTGTCCAACATTCCAGGTTAAATTTCTTGATTAATTAAGTGCATCATCCGAGTATTTAAAGTGCCCTTTATCTATTTGGAATGTTCAGTGAATTATTTATACTACAAAATGACATTGAATAGTGCATAAATATGCGAACTGGGACAAAACTCAAAAATTCGAATTACAAATAAAATAAAAAAACTGCTTGGCTATTTCAAGGACATTTTAATAATCCTATTGTAATTTGGCACATATTTAGCTCTTTAATAAAACAAATTGATTGTAATAATTTCTGAGAAGATAAGGGTCAATGACGTGAAGGTAATTTATTTTGTCCAAAGGCCTTAATAATAATAAAAAACAAAGATATGACATCCAAAGTACGTAAGGTAGTTCAACTAGATCACTTTTATTGAACCCAAAAGGTTTTAATTACATTTTGCTACATATAAAGATATTTTACAGATTTTGAAGTGTCAAAAGGTCATTCGGTTTAACCGTCCAACCGTTCATTTGTGATTAAAATATCTTAAAATGTAATAAATGTATATATTTTTTATTCTGGCATGATTTTATAACATCATATATCAACATAGTGCAACATGGTATTAAAATTATGTGTAGAAGTTGTCGCTTTGTTATGAGAAAGAATGTCCGGAAAAATGAATTTCATTGATGTCATTCGGAGTAACCAATATAAAGGGACCTTTTTGGATCAAGTCATGCGGTCAATATCATGTGACAGGATGTGACATCATTCACACACCTGGAAAGGATCACATGGTCATGAAACAAAGTAACTAAATCTCTCTTAACTATTTGATAAATTCATGTTTTCACTTGATCATACACATACATCAGGTCATTCGGTGCAACCGTTATAAAACATGGAAAATGTTGTAATATTTTAAAAACTTGTACTAAATATAAAATGTTGTTTTTTTTGCTAGCTAGCTAGATATCAGCCTGTTAGCATTGTTTGTAAATATCGTCATTCGGTATAACCAAAATTTTGGTTAAACCGAATGACTTTTTTGGTGACAAATTTTGTCCATCTTGTAAAAAATGACAAAAGCAGTGTTAATTGATTAGAAAAGCCACATAATTTCATTGTTTACACTTAATAAAACTTCAAAATTAATTATATCTCTATTATTTTTTTTTTACACTTTTAAAAACCTTATTGATCAATGACCCATAATCAAATGTTGAGTTCAAAGAGATTTCTCTTTTGGTCTTCGTAAGATTTAGACTGAATTTAGAGAAGATATTCATTTGTTGGAAGATAAAACAAGTATTAAAAAGTATTAAGAACTCCATAGAAACTTCATAAAACTCTGAGATCAGATTATAATCGACTTGAATGTGGGCTTAAGTAACACACAGCCACAGTCATGCACTACAACAGATCAACTTAGAAACTGGATAGCAACACCCTGGCAACCACCCGTACACTCTGAGAAAATCTTTGCACAGGCAAGTGTGACACAACCTGCTGCTCTCACCCTTGCCAACCTCCATTTGAAATGAAAAACCTGTCCGAGCATAAAAATATGAATCCATCTCCCACAGACAGACTAAATGTGAGTCTTCAGAACTGACTTAAAAAAAAAAAAAAAAAAAAAACCAGACAATCTTCAGAAGTACCACACTTCTCCTATTCCAGCAGCTGTGCATATATGCATTACTGACCTGTGTATGTAACCTGTCAAAAACATGTCTGGGTCATTTTTCAACCCCAAATCAAAAGAAACAAATCAGAAATTTTGCATAATCTTTTTTATACATCATGGTCATCTTGTTATACTGCATTTAATGTATCCCTATGATTTGAATAAAAATACAGAATAAAGAGGAAATGCAAAATAAAAAAAATATGTGTGCATAATGAAAAATTGCAATGGTGCTCAATAAAAATGCAAAAAAACCAAAAAGTTTTTATTTTGGCATGAAATGTGACATGTAAATTGTTTAAAGCACACTTACTATTTTTAAGAAACATTATGAAGTACAGTTACTCCCATTCTGAATGCAGCCATCACACTAGTTTTAGGGCAACTATAAAAAAAAGCAGCTGAGAAACTGCTTGAAGAGGAACGCTGAACAATGAGCAGTCAAAAATTGATCAGCCATAGATAACGAGCAACTCATTTCTCTCCTAATGGCATACATTCACAGTCTTTCTCACTGTCATGAATGCACAAACATACACACACATCAGCTTCTGTTGAATTTAATGTGCGCAGATGGCGTGGCAGAGCCTCAAGTAACTAACACGCAAAGTGATGTACTTGTCTCGTCCAATGAGAGCGCTCGTTTAGAACTGTCATCCGCTGACAGATGATTTATTACCTGGTGCTGCGGCTCCACACGGACTCTAGCCCGCGACTGCGCCGGCGCAACAACAACACAAAACACATTCATTCAAACCAGTTATGATGGTAATTCCAGTGCTGGGTTTATTTTAGTTCGAGTTCAAGTTCAAGTACACATTGCAAGCTCGTTGTAAGCTAGCCTACGTAATTATTCGCATTACTGTGGCTTTATTCAAATATGTAAAACAGGACCGTTCAATTGCAATGTTAGCCAAATATTTGTCAATATTAAATCTTAAATATTTTGCTGAAATTTTGTTTGAAAGCAATAATGTTAATATTATTTTAATATTAAAAAAATAATTAATAGTATTTAAATATTAGGCTGGCAATATTTTTATTAGCAGAGCAAATTATCCACCTTATTTTTTAACATTATTTCAACAATCTTACAGTAGTTTTGTTTAATTGGTAGCTTATTTGTACAAATTAGTACGATCTCACTAGTAAACAATGTTTAAACCCCTGTGGGGCGGGGTTAGGGGTCTTTCATATTGAGTTTCTTTTACGTTTTTGTATGATAAAAAATTTGGATTTACGAATGGTGATGAAGCAACACAACTGACACTATAGGTCACATGACAATGACAACATGGCGGATGTAGTATGTCCAGATTACTTTGACTTTTGCTGCATTCACGTCACCTTGTATTTACCAGAATCTTGAGATAACAACACGTGACGTTATATTCGGAGCTGTTCACGTCCTTTTTGTCCTTGGAATGGGAATTATGCGTTTCCATGGCACCACTATCAATGCCTAAATTAATCTACAGTGGTCAGGCGGTACAGCGGCCACGTGGTACATGTAACTCACAATTCTGACTTATATCTCGCAATTCTGACTTTATATCTCGCAATTCTGACTTTATAACTCACAATTCTGACTTTATATCTCCCAATTCTGACTTTATATCACACAATTCTGACTATATATCACACAATTCTGACTTTATATCACACAATTCTGACTTTATATCACACAATTCTGACTATATATCACACAATTCTGACTTTATATCTCGCAATTCTGACTTTATAACTCACAATTCTGACTTTATATCTCCCAATTCTGACTTTATATCACACAATTCTGACTATATATCACACAATTCTGACTTTATATCACACAATTCTGACTTTATATCACACAATTCTGACTATATATCACACAATTCTGACTTTATATCTCACAATTCTGACTTTATATCTCACAATTCTGACTTTATATCTTGCAATTCTGACTTTATATCTCGCAATTCTGACTTTATATCTTGCAATTCTGACTTTATATCTTGCAATTCTGACTTTATATCTCACAATTCTGACTTTATATCTCGCAATTCTGACTTTATAACTCACAATTCTGACTTTATATCTCCCAATTCTGACTTTATATCACACAATTCTGACTATATATCACACAATTCTGACTTTATATCACACAATTCTGACTTTATATCACACAATTCTGACTATATATCACACAATTCTAACTTTATATCACACAATTCTGACTTTATATCACACAATTCTGACTTTATATCTTGCAATTCTGACTTTATATCTTGCAATTCTGACTTTATATCTTGCAATTCTGACTTTATATCTCACAATTCTGACTTTATATCTCGCAATTCTGACTTTATATCTTGCAATTCTGACTTTATATCTCACAATTCTGACTTTATATCTCGCAATTCTGACTTTATAACTCACAATTCTGACTTTATATCTTGCAATTCTGACTTTATAACTCACAATTCTGACTTTATATCTCGCAATTCTGACTTTATAACTCACAATTCTGACTTTATATCTTGCAATTCTGACTTTATATCTCACAATTCTGACTTTATATCTTGCAATTCTGACTTTATATCTCGCAATTCTGACTTTATATCTCGCAATTCTGACTTTATAACTCGCAATTCTGACTTTATAACTCACAATTCTGACTTTATAACTCACAATTCTGACTTAATAATTCACAATTCTGACTTTATATCTCACAATTCTGACTTTATATCTTGCAATTCTGACTTTATATCTTGCAATTCTGACTTTATATCTCGCAATTCTGACTTTATAACTTGCAATTCTGACTTTATATCTCGCAATTCTGACTTTATAACTCACAATTCTGACTTTATAATTCACAATTCTGACTTTATATCTCCCAATTCTGACTTTATAACTCACAATTCTGACTTTATATCTCGCAATTCTGACTTTATATCTCGCAATTCTGATTTTATATCTTGCAATTCTGACTTTATATCTCGCAATTCTGACTTTATATCTTGCAATTCTGACTTTATATCTCGCAATTCTGACTTTATAACTCGCAATTCTGACTTTATAACTCACAATTCTGACTTTATAACTCACAATTCTGACTTTATAATTCACAATTCTGACTTTATATCTCACAATTCTGACTTTATATCTCGCAATTCTGACTTTATATCTTGCAATTCTGACTTTATATCTCGCAATTCTGACTTTATAACTTGCAATTCTGACTTTATATCTCGCAATTCTGACTTTATAACTCACAATTCTGACTTTATAATTCACAATTCTGACTTTATATCTCCCAATTCTGACTTTATATCTCGCAATTCTGACTTTATAACTCATAATTCTGACTTTATCACTCGCAATTCTGACTTTACAACTCGCAATTCTGATTTTATATCTTGCAATTCTGACTTTATAACTCACAATTCTGACTTTATAATTCACAATTCTGACTTTATATCACACAATTCTGACTTTATATCACACAATTCTGACTTTATATCACACAATTCTGACTTTATATCTCACAATTCTGACTTTATATCTCACAATTCTGACTTTATATATCGCAATTCTGACTTTATATATCGCAATTCTGACTTTATATCTCGCAATTCGGATAAAATCTGATTAAAATGTCGCCTCATCATTGCTTCAATGTGACAGCGATATTTACTTTTTAATAGGGCAGCTTGACTGTAAATTAACTAATATGTCATGAAATCAAAATGTTGTAGTTTTTAGTTCATGTTTTTTAGGCAATCTATATGTTTCAGAACATTTTTTTTTTATTTATTTATTTTTATAGGCAATGTGTCAACACGGGAAAGAAAACCATTTCATAGTGTTTCTAAATTATGAGTAGCTTGTTCAGCTATATTTTAGAAGTATTTTCCTCAACGCCAGAGTTCATTATTGTGGGAAAAACAAGTGTTTAGTGGAGAAAGGTGTTCCCAGAATGAAGAGGCTTTGTACGTCTATAGTGTTTCACTCTGTGAAGAATTACTTTCACCCTCATTTCCTCTCAAGAGCAAACTCTGTTTCTCCACATCCTCTTCAGATCGGCAACCGTGCCTGTCAGATTTCCATGCCGTGAGAGTGTGAGATTGACATCGAGCATGCCAGCGATCTTCGCTAATCAATGTTTCTGAGTGAAAGAACGTGAGCGAAAGAGAGGCCTGTCAAGTCCCATCTCGTATCAAACACCGGCCTCTGAGAGCGGCCACGGGAAGGAAGGCTTTGGAGTGTGAGTGCGATCGATGCTGCCTGAGCGACAGCCAAAATATGGTTTAAAGTAGGTTTTGATTGATGGTATTTAAGGCTTATCTGGACACGGGCAGGAGCTCCATCATAATCTCTGGAAGCAACACTCACACTGACCGCAGCAGAGAACGCCGGTGCCTTTCATGTGTTTATGCAACATACTGACCATAATCTCTATCCTGAGCCCACCATGTGCATCAGCATCACATGATTGTTTATGTTTACTTTTTTATCTGTTATTTCTTAACAACATTAAGATATTCTGCATGATCAGGGGAACATAATGTTAAAGTCACCATGAAATCAAAATGGACAATTCTTGTTTTTTAATGGAATATTGCAGTATTTATTATAAATGATTTATCTTTTTATTAATGTGCCGCATAATCAAAATAACTTGCAGCGACATCTCTTCTTTTCTCTGATGACGTGTTTACTGGCACAAGGGCGGGGCAACCTGTCACTCAAATTAAATCGACCAATGGCAAACAACAACCATCCAATCGATTCCCCATGTACAAAATCAAGCCCCGCCCTACATTTGTTCTTGTTCCAGAAGCCGTTTCACTCTGATATATGGCACAATAGGCAAGAAAAGACTAGTGCAACATTTGTTTCATGATGACTTTAATAGAGATACCCATTTAGTCATTGTTTTAGGCCTCTGATGTAGATAAGGCATCCTTTCTAAAATATTGCAGATAGATAGATAAATAGGTAATGTTCATTTTTGGGTGAACTATACCTTTAATGTTTGTTATTTAATTGAATGCATGTTAACATTAAAGTTATAAAGTTTAAGGCACTAATAGGAATAAACTTCCAACATTGGCAGCTTTTTCCCATTTGTTTTAAGCATTAACCTCTCTAAATGTATTTACTGCCTCAGCCCTTTTCACAAGAACTTTGATCCCTTTGAAGAAACAGGCTGCACTGGAGAGATCAAGCCTTCTCTGATTTCTTCTGTATTTATAAAAATTGGGCTACAACGTTCATTCATACTTACTGTCATTTATTTTTAATCTTCCCCATTTACACTGTTCTGACTTCCAAACCCTGTAAACCTAAAACATGCTGTGATTTATAAAGTGCTACACACTTCTCTCTTTGAAAAAGCCAATAGATAACTAGCTTAAAAGACTGAGCTCAGTTCTGTTGCATCAGAAATATGCTTTTAGTCAAGTAACATCACCATCATGTTGTCTTTAATTTAAATAATATCACCTAGTAGGAAGAACCCACATATTACCTATGAGATAGTTAACAAAAATACCTTGATTAATAGATGTATTTCTCAAATATGCTGTTTTTATCAGTTTCTAATAGACATTTAACTTAATTGAACAAGCTGCACTGAGAGACATTAAATACAAACTACTGTAACTTATATACTTCTTATTGGCCCAAAAAGAACCCACTCCTCTACAGGGCTCTATAATATGTGTTGGTGTTAAGTTTCTAGGGTGTTGCTAGGGTATTTTGAGTGGTTGCTAGGGGGTTGTTGGGCTGTTTCGTATTGGCCCAAATCAAAAGAGCCCACCCCTTTAGAGGGCTCTATAATATTCTGTATTAGTTTGTTGCTATTAAGTTGCTTGGGTGTTTTTAGTGGTTGCTAGGGGGTTGTCAGGCTGTTTCTTTTTTTCTAAAGAGCCCACCGCTCTAGATGCTATTAAGTTGCTAGAGTGTTGCTAGGGTATTTTGAGTGGTTGCTAGGGGGTTGTTAGGCTGTTTCTTATTGGCCCAAATCAAAAGAGCCCACCAATCTATAATATTCTGTATTAGTGTGTTGCTATTACCCTAGGAGTTGCTAGGGTATTTTGAGTGGTTGCTAGGGTGTTTTTTCCTCTCTAATTTGATTGGACAAGCTGCACTGCTAGAGTAAAAATATGCTGCAAACTGTGCAATTGCTTTCAAAAACCAGCAAAGTATTAATCAATCAGATTTCAACTCTATTACAGATCAGTAACTTTAACACACATCTGAGACAAAGGGCTTCTAATCCTGAGTGAGGGTCTGACAACAAACGCAGTCATGCTTTGCACATCTGTGATCTGATCAGAGCTTAAATCCGGCTCTTCCTGATTACCTCAACAGCTCAGCACACTTCCCAATCTCATGCATCAGATATTCACACATACAGCAGCTCCCACATGTTTTGATGTGTAATGTCATGTGGAGCAGACACCTCGCTGGTGACAATGCTTCAATTCAAAGCAGCAAATGAGCTGCTGGACTGCAAGAACAACAACTTTTTTTTTTTTTCTTTTTTTTTGACGTGTTTGTACCCCCAACAATTTCATCTGGAAACTTGCATTGCAGTGACTACGTGCCTGTCCTTTTATTCATTTAATTCAATATCATGTGAATACACAAAAAATTAACTAAATTAATAACTATTGATTTTTACAACAGAAAGAATCAATACATAATAATTTACTTAAGCTGGACAATGAAACCATTTTCTTTAAGAGCTGACGTGCAGCCAAAACTATTTACCAGTTATCACTGTAAAAAGCTGCACTGTAAAGCGCTATATAAATAAAGGTGACTTGACTTACAGTGACAACTAGACAGCATGAGTTGCTAGGTTGTTTTTACTAGCCCAAATAAAATGAAAAAACTCTATAAGTCACCATAATAACTGTATTTGTTTTCTAGTTTTGGGTGGTTGCTGGGGTGTTGCTAGGGTGGTTGCTAGAGCATTGCCTGGGTGTTTTGAATGGTTGCTAGGGTATTGTTATGCAGTTACTAGGGTGTTTTGGATGGTTGCTAGGGTGTTGCTATGCAGTTGCTAAGGTGTTTTGTGTGGTTGACACTATGCATTTGCTAGGGTGTCGGGTGGTTGTTAGGGACTGCTATTCATTTGTTAGGGTGTTTGACACTATACAGTTGCTAGGATGTTTTGGGTGGTTGCTAGGGATTGCTGTTCATTTGCTAGGATGTTTTGGGTGGATGCTGGGTATTGCTGTGCAGTTGCTAAGGTGTTTTGTGTGGTTGACACTATGCAGTTGCTATAGTGTTTTGGGTGGTTTACACTGTAGTTGCTAGGGTGTTTTGGGTGGTTTACACTGTAGTTGCTAGGGTATTGCTATGCAGTTGCTAGGGTGTTTTAGATGGTTGCTAGGGTGTTGCTATGAAGTTGCTAAGGTGTTTTGTGTGGTTGACACAATGCAGTTGCTAAGGTGTTTTGTGTGGTTGACACTATGCAGTTGGTAGGGTGTTTTGGGTGGTTGCTAAGGATTTCTATTCATTTGTTAGCGTGTTTTAGGTGGATGCTGGGCATTGCTATGCAGTTGCTAAGGTGTTTTGTGTGGTTGACTATGCAATTGCTATAGTATTTTGGTGGTTTACACTGCAGTTGCAGTAGGGTGTTTGACACTATACAGTTACTAGGATGTTTTGGGTGGTTGCTAGGGATTGCTATTCATTTGCTAGGATGTTTTGGGTGGTTGCTAGGGATTGCTATTCATTTGCTAGGGTGTTTTGGGTGGTTGCTAGGGAATTGCTATGCAGCTGCTAGGGTGTTTTGGCTGGTTGCTCCGGCATTGCTATGCAGTTGCTAGGCTGTTTTGTGTGGTTGCTGGGGCATTGCTATGGAGTTGCTAGGGTGTTTTGGTTGGTTGCTTGGGCATTGCTATGCAGTTGCTAGGCTGTTTTGTGTGGTTGCTGGGGCATTGCTATGGAGTTGCTAGGGTGTTTTGGTTGGTTGCTTGGGCATTGCTATGCAGTTGCTAGGCTGTTTTGTGTGGTTGCTGGGGCATTGCTATGGAGTTGCTAGGGTGTTTTGGTTGGTTGCTTGGGCATTGCTATGCAGTTGCTAGGCTGTTTTGTGTGGTTGCTAGGGATTGCTATTCATTTGCTAGGATGTTTTGGGTGGTTGCTAGGGATTGCTATTCATTTGCTAGGGTGTTTTGGGTGGTTGCTAGGGAATTGCTATGCAGCTGCTAGGGTGTTTTGGCTGGTTGCTCCGGCATTGCTATGCAGTTGCTAGGCTGTTTTGTGTGGTTGCTGGGGCATTGCTATGGAGTTGCTAGGGTGTTTTGGTTGCTTGCTTGGGCATTGCTATGCAGTTGCTAGGCTGTTTTGTGTGGTTGCTGGGGCATTGCTATTCATTTGCTAGGATGTTTTGGTTGGTTGTTCCGGCATTGCTATGCAGTTGCTAGGCTGTTTTGTGTGGTTGCTGGGGCATTGCTATGGAGTTGCTAGGGTGTTTTGGTTGGTTGCTTGGGCATTGCTATGCAGTTGCTAGGCTGTTTTGTGTGGTTGCTGGGGCATTGCTATGGAGTTGCTAGGGTGTTTTGGTTGGTTGCTTGGGCATTGCTATGCAGTTGCTAGGCTGTTTTGTGTGGCTGCTGGGGCATTGCTATGGAGTTGCTAGGGTGTTTTGGTTGCTTGCTTGGGCATTGCTATGCAGTTGCTAGGCTGTTTTGTGTGGTTGCTGGGGCATTGCTATGGAGTTGCTAGGGTGTTTTGGTTGGTTGCTTGGGCATTGCTATGCAGTTGCTAGGCTGTTTTGTGTGGTTGCTGGGGCATTGCTATTCATCTGCTAGGATGTTTTGGTTGGTTGCTCCGGCATTGCTATGCAGTTGCTAGGCTGTTTTGTGTGGTTGCTGGGGCATTGCTATGGAGTTGCTAGGGTGTTTTGGTTGGTTGCTTGGGCATTGCTATGCAGTTGCTAGGCTGTTTTGTGTGGTTGCTGGGGCATTGCTATGGAATTGCTAGGGTGTTTTGATTGGTTGCTTGGGCATTGCTATGCAGTTGCTAGGCTGTTTTGTGTGGTTGCTGGGGCATTGCTATGGAGTTGCTAGGGTGTTTTGGTTGGTTGCTTGGGCATTGCTATGCAGTTGCTAGGTTGTTTTGTGTGGTTGCTGGGGCATTGCTATGGAGTTGCTAGGGTGTTTTGGGTGGTTGCTAGGGCATTGTTATGAAGTTGCTCTGAGCTGCCGACCAACAAAAATGCATGCATAGATTCAGTTTCTAAAATTAGACCATCCACAGTCTGTTCACTGACCATCTAGTGCACACAAAATTGGCAATAGTTAGTTGAATTCACTAGTTCCAGTCTGATTGGTTTGCTTTACATGTTAGTCAGACAGTGATTTTCTATCCAAATCAGCAGTTCTTAGATGCAATCTGTTCATATGTGAATAGTCAAACAAGTCTGGCAACATGACATTTTGGGGCCTTATTTTGGCTTAAATAATTGCTATATTTTTATCTCACCAAATCAACCTAAAAAGCTGGCCAGCTAGTAGATGGCTGAGTATAAAACTCAACACGAGTGAGATCACACTCAGGTGGAGGTGGCGTACTGATGGCCCTCCTGAGGAAAGCTGTGGTGAACCTGTTGTGAAAGCCGCACAGGTGTTGATTTATGGAGTGAGCCAGCCAGTGTTAATTACAGCTAGAGGGGGAAAAGAGCAAATATCCAGACAGCCTAGCTTTCCTTCTGTTCCTCGCTCTATCTCTGGCTTCCCCTCCATCTCAATTACTTCTCCTTTCAGTGTTTTTGAACGTTCTTGCCCTTCATACCTTCTCCATTCCCAGAAAGTCATCTATACGTTTCCTTCACAACGAAAATGTCTTCATTTCTTTCTTCTTTTTTTGATTCATCTCTCTCCTCAGACCATGGAGTCGTACCCATGGGCCATTAATTTCATTTCCACAATGCTCCGAAGGAGAAGAGGGTCACCAATCTCAAATTTAAATGTAATTTTCCTCTGGGTCCTTGAAGGTGAGATACCAATCTTGCTCTCTTTCTCTTCAGAACTAAAACGTTGACCAGCCAATGTCACTGCTTCATAGAGAGACGCGGGATTCGCTGATTCACATCTGAAGGGTATGGCGAGCCCGAGCCCAGAGATTGAAAACTGACTGGCATTTCGCTGACCTCTGAATAGACTTATTCCCACGCTAAACATCCAGAGACTGACATGAAATAAGAGCTCTGACTGGTCAAGAAGCTTCTTGTTCCACAGAGACAAAATCTACAGGGAACTGAGCTGCTAAAGCTGTGAAGACCTACTTTCTGTTTGTGATGTGAAAGTATCATTGTAATTAATATTGGTCTTTATAAATGTAGCCATTCCTACATTTTATCCAAGAATCTAGATAACATAAGATATCATCTACAAACTACTATAAATTTTGGCCAGGACTCCCTGGAAAAAGAGATATATCTCAAAGGGACTATCCTGGTAAAATAAAGGATAAAAAAATAAAAAGAAATCTAGATTTTTACAAGTCAAGTCACATTTATTTCTATAGTGCTTTATACAATACAGATTGTTTCAAATCAGCTTCACAGTTATAAACAGGAAAATAGTTAATTTTCAATTCAACAATATGTAAAGCAGCTCTACAGAAGACAATAGTGTGAATATTCAGCTCAAGTCAGTTCAGTGTTGATTCAGTTCAGTTTTAATTCATCCAGGTTTTTTTTTTTTTTTCTTTAAAGAAAATGATTGCTGAGTGGTTGCTAGTATGCTTCCTATTGACCCAAAAGAGCCCATGCTAGAAGTCTCCATAATATTTCATATTAGTTTCCTGCTATGCAGTTGCTAAGGTGTTTTGAGTGGTTGCTAGGGTGTTTTGAGTGATTGCTGTGGTATTGCTATGCAGTTGATAAGGTGTTTTGAGTGGTTGCTGGGGCATTGTTATGCAATTGCTTAGATATATTATAAGTGGTTGCTTATGGCATGGCTATGCCGTTGCTAGGATGTTTTGGGTGATTGCTGGTGTATTGATATAAAGTTGCTAGGATGTTGTGAGTGGTTGCTAAGACATACTAGGGTATTGCTATGTTGATAGGGTGTTTTGGGTGGGTGCTAGGGCATTGCTATGCAGTTGCTAAGGTGTTTTGAGTGGTTGTTAGGGTGTTTTGAGTGATTGCTGTGGTATTGCTATGCAGTTGCTAAGGTGTTTGCCTAGGGCATTGCAATGCAGTCTCTAGGGTGTTTTGCATGGTTGCTAAGGCGTTGTTATGAAGTTTCTAGGGTGTTTTAGGTGATTGCTGGGGTATTTCTGTGCATTTGCTAGGATGTTGTGAGTGGTTGCTAGGGCATACTAGGGTATTTGCTATGCAGTTGATAGAGTGTTTTCAGTGGTTGCTATGGTGTTGCTATGCAGTTTCTAGGGTGTTTTAGGTGATTGCTGGGGTATTTCTGTGCATTTGCTAGGATGTTGTGAGTGGTTGCTAGGGCATACTAGGGTATTTGCTATGCAGTTGATAGAGTGTTTTCAGTGGTTGCTATGGTGTTGCTATGCAGTTTCTAGGGTGTTTGCAGTTTTTAGGGGTGCTCTTGATGGTTTATAGGGTGTTGCTATGCAGTTGCAAGGCCGTTTCTTTCTCTTTATTGTATTTCACCTGTTTTATCATTCATCGGGAGAAAATGGTGGCTCTTAGTAACAGCACACCTCAACAAGACATGCATTTTAGGAATCATTCATGTCTGGAGCATGTTGCCCACACACACTGAACTTTAATGCCAGACTTTACGCAAGTATGCAAACATAGGCACAAATACCTCACCAATTTCACACTCAACAGATCATTAAAGTTTCCATTTGGTCATATTCTCATGTTTTTTTCCAGAATGGAAAAATAACACTAAAATTGCCAGACCATGAAACGATGTCCCATTTTCCAGGTTTCCCACAGATGATGGGCTCAGCATGGTGCCTGTGCCATTTTCCTGGCAGTGCTGTTGAGGAAGTGGCTGGCATGATGGTACATTTGTCAGCGCTGGCAGGCCGAACCTTATGTCTGATCTGAGGACAGTTTTAAAGTTTCCAGTGTAATGGCTTAGGGAAAACTTTGGGATTGGAGAGCAGGTCCTAAATCAGGAGGAGCTGGTACATTACACTCACAGCTGACAAACTCCATGTACTGAGTACAGTGTTCGGCTCATTAGGTTCAGCGCTGAGAGGATGTGGTGACCGGCGGAGTGACAAACTTAGGGAGTTTCATGGGGTGCGAGATGTCTTGTAGGGTGGCTGGACTCCAATGAAAAGAAATCCATGAGGTCTAGTGACCAAGAATCATTCGGAGCAAAAGATTTTCCAAAAACATTGGTCAATGCTAGAAACACTTACAGGCATTGGAGAATGAAGACAACTGTAGTATACAGTCTTCAGTGTCACATGATCCTTCAGAAATCATTCTAATGTGCTGATTTGCTGCTCAAGAAACATTTCTAATTATTATCAATGTTGAAAACAGTCGTGCTGCTTCAGATTTTCAGGATTTTTGTGAAATCATAAATGTCTTTACTGTCACTTTTAATGCATCCTTGCTGTTTATCTTCCAATAATAGTGTACATTAGATTACACCAATTAAATTAATATACTGTGTAAACATGACAGCTCCTTAAAATAACAGCTTTCAAATTCAATATATAGGCTTTATACAGAAGAGTGGCAGGAAGAAAGCCTTTGTTGCCCAAAGCGATGTGAGAGACTCAACAATATGGAGGAAGATTTTATGGTTAAACTATAATAAATTCCCAAATAATTTGTTCTATATTTAATACAAACTTAACTGAAGCATGATAGTGGTCGTGGTTTGGTTTTGCTGCTCTATGAGACAAATATCCCCATTAAAATAGAAGTGGAAATAGATGTTTGCACTCTTAAAAATGGCATTATGGTTCCATCCATGAAGAGCTTTTAACATGGAACCTTGCATTCTACAAAATGGTGTTTCTTCATGCAAATGAATGAGGAACACAATATTTGTTATTACTATTGGTTTTGCCATTTGACTGTGTTGTTTGCCACAATTATGCCGATTGATAAGCAACTAAATAAATTATTGATTTATATATGAAAATAAGACAAACATACAATTTGTAGGTGCAGTAATACATATTTGTGGCCGTGTTTTTGCCACTGGCAGTTATTTTTGGATGCTGGGTCTGTAAAAAGCAAATGTTTAATATCATAAATTGAGTTAGTCAAAGCCTAAACCTAACCCACTTGAGCAGCTGCGAAATGACAGATATTACTATTCATAATGGAGCTTGATGAAGCCTCTGCAGTTTTGCCTGCGAGCAGAACAAAAACTCCACTTTCAAATGCATTAACTCTGGAGGTAAATGTCACTTTGCTTTTGACTTCACAGAATATCTGGTGTTGATACGAAGCAAAAACGTTCAATTAAATACATCATTTTTGCATGCTATACAGCAATAAAATGTGAAAAAGGGGTCGCATGCTTTCACTGGCACTGCACGCAGTGAATAAATCATTCTGCTGGCTTTGCGATAGCTTATTTCCAGCACAATTTGTACCTCTGAGGTCAAATACACTAATAAATAATGTGTGAAATGTGTAGGTTTGCCACCATCAGCAGTTAATTAGTATTCTGCAGAAATTTTTAACCAAAGTTTCTTACAGTTCACTAATGAGGAACAGCCTCTCTTGATCATTTTGGGGTTAAGCCTCGGTCACAAGGGCACGATGGTGACAGAAACAGATTGTGATGACAGTAACCACACAATTTACCATTGCCCTTACAAAAATTACCATGCAGTTTCCAACAAAATGTTGCAGTTATTCCATGTAAAATCACCAAATATTAATATGGTGGATTAGTGTAAGCAGATTTTGGAATATGTCAGTCATTTTGTTTGATTTTTTTGTCTAGCTTATACAAAAGTATTGAATTGAACTGAATTGAATTTATTAGTATTGAATTTGAATTTAAATTAAATAGAAAACCCAATGCAATTAGAAATGTTGCATTGGCAAGTTGGCAACCAAGTGAAATAAATTCAAAGCGCTAATTAAAAGTGCTAGTTTAAATTTAAAATTACTAAAACTAAAATAAAAATAAATTAAAGCTAAATAGAAATAACAAAACCTTAATAAAATAACTATATATAAATGTGCTAAAACTACTCAGAACACCAAAGGCCAAAGTGACGTTCATTTGCAAGCAACACTCAAAAAAATTTAAAAATCTAGAATTTAATCTACAATGAATGAATGAAAGAAAGAAAGAGCATTTGCTAGCTCACTACACAGATGGAGGAGTTTATAGCCAGAATTCACAAGCTTGCGAACATGTTTCCAAAATGTTAATAATGGCATTTGCTCAGTGACAGATGTCAGTAAAAATGAAAATGAGCTGGAGTGTGTGTTTTGTCTTGTCATATAGCATAAGAAACAAACTGTGTGTTTATAATGTTAATCAGACCGTAGAAGCTGCTAAAATCATTTATGTCTCAATTTCTCTTATAATGATGCCTTTAGACTTCCATGGACTCATTTAACAAGCTGCATACTAATAACCAACCAATTAATTACTGTTACTTACTTCTAGGCAACTATCGAGGACTCCTTAGTAACACACTAGAAACCACCCAAAACTCTCTAGCATTAAGATGGTTAGTTTTGCACAGAAAACACCACTCCATATTTTCTTCATCAAGTAAAGTGTGAATTCAACAGCAGCAGCAGCAATAACAGCAGCATCAATAATCAACAGCATCAATAATCAACAGAAGCAGAAACAATCAACAGCAGCAGCAGCAGCAATAACAGAACCAGCAGCAATAACAATAGCAGCAATAATCAACAGCAGCAGCAGCAATAACAGCAGCAATAATCAACAGCATCAATAATCAACAGCAGCAGCAGCAGCAGCAATAACAGAACCAGCAGCAATAACAACAGCAGCAGCAGAAATAATCAACTGCAGCAACAGCAATAACCAACAACAGCAGCAATAACAGCAGCGGCAATAATCAACAGCAGCAGCAATAACCATCAGCAGCAGCAATAATCATCATCATCAGCAGCAGCAATAATAATTATCATCATCAGCAGCAGCAGCAATAATCATCATCAGCAGCAGCAATAACGACCAACAGCAGCAGCAGAAATAATCATCATCAGCAGCAGCAATAACCAACAGCAGCAGCAGCAGCAGCAATAATCATCATCATCATCATCAGCAGCAGCAGCAGCAGCATCAGCAGCAACAATAATCATCATCAGCAGCAGCAATAACCAACAGCAGCAGCAGCAATAATCATCATCATCATCATCATCAGCAGCAGCAGCAATAATCATCATCATCATCATCAGCAGCAGCAGCAGCAGCAGCAACAATAATCATCATCATCATCAGCAACAATAATCATCATCATCATCAGCAGCAGCAGCAGCAGCAATAATCATCATCAGCAGCAGCAGCAGCAGCAATAACCAACAGCAGCAGCAACAATAATCATAATCAGCAGCAGCAATAACCAACAGCAGCAGCAGCAGCAATAATCATCATCAGCAGCAGCAGCAATAACCAACAACAGCAGCAGCAGCAGCAATAATCATCATCATCAGCAGCAGCAATAACCACCACCAGCAGCAGCAACAATAATCATCATCAGTAGCAGCAGCAGCAATAATCATCAGCAGCAGCAGCAATAACCAACAGCAGCAGCAGCAATAATCATCATCATCAGCAGCAATAACCAACAGCAGCAGCAGCAGCAGCAATAATAATCATCAGCAGCAGCAGCAGCAGCAATAACCAACAGCAGCAGCAGCAATAATCATCATCATCAGCAGCAATAATCATCAGCAGCAGCAGCAGCAATAATCATCATCATCATCAGCAGCAGCAATAACCAACAGCAGCAGCAGCAATAATCATCATCATCATCATCAGCAGCAGCAGCAGCAGCAATAACCAACAGCAGCAGCAGCAATAATCATCATCATCATCAGCAGCAGCAATAACCAACAGCAGCAGCAGCAGCAATAATAATCATCATCATCAGCAGCAGCAGCAGCAGCAGCAATAACCAACAGCAGCAGCAGCAATAATCATCATCATCATCAGCAGCAGCAATAACCAACAGCAGCAGCAGCAGCAGCAATAATCATCATCATCATCATCAGCAGCAGCAGCAGCAATAACCAACAGCAGCAGCAGCAGCAGCAATAATCATCATCATCAGCAGCAGCAGCAGCAATAACTAACAGCAGCAGCAGCAATAATCATCATCATCATCAGCAGCAGCAATAATCATCATCAGCAGCAGCAGCAATAACCAACAGCAGCAGCAGCAGCAATAATCATCATCAGCAGCAGCAGCAGCAGCAATAATCATCATCAGCAGCAGCAGCAATAATCATCATCAGCAGCAACAATAACCAACAGCAGCAGCAGCAGCAGCAGCAATAATCATCAGCAGCAACAATAATCATCATCAGCAGCAGCAGCAACAGCAACAATAATCATCAGCAGCAACAATAATGATCATCATCAGCAGCAATAACCAATAGCAGCAGCGGCAGCAGCAACAACAATAATCATCATCAGCAGCAGCAATAACCAACAGCAGCAACAGCAGCAGCAATAATCATCATCATCAGCAGCAGCAGCAATAACCAACAGCAGCAACAGCAACAATAATCATCAGCAGCAGCAGCAACAATAATCATCAGCAGCAGCAGCAATAATCATCATCAGCAGCAGTAATAACAGCAGCAGCAACAATAATCATCAGCAGCAGCAGCAGCAGCAATAATCATCATCAGCAGCAACAATAACCAACAGCAGCAGCAGCAGCAGCAATAATCATCATCATCATCAGCAGCAGCAATAATCATCATCAGCAGCAGCAATAACCAACAGCAGCAGCAGCAGCAGCAATAATCATCATCATCATCAGCAGCAGCAATAATCATCATCAGCAGCAGTAATAACAGCAGCAGCAATAACCAACAGCAGCAATAATCATCATCAGCAGCAGCAATAACCAACAGCAGCAGCAACAATAATCATCATCAGCAGCAGCAATAACCAACAGCAGCAGCAGCAATAATCATCATCAGCAGCACCAATAACCAACAGCAGCAGCAGCAGCAGAAATAATCATCAGCAGCAGCAATAACCAACAGCAGCAGCAGCAGCAGCAATAATCATCATCATCATCAGCAGCAGCAGCAGCAATAATCATCATCAGCAGCAGTAATAACAGCAGCAGCAATAACCAACAGCAGCAGCAGCAGCAATAATCATCATCAGCAGCAGCAATAACCAACAGCAGCAGCAGCAATAATCATCATCAGCAGCAGCAGCAATAACCAACAGCAGCAGCAGCAATAATCATCATCAGCAGCAGTAATAACAGCAGCAGCAATAACCAACAGCAGCAGCAGCAGCAATAATCATCATCAGCAGCAGCAATAACCAACAGCAGCAGCAGCAATAATCAACAGCAGCAGCAGCAATAACCAACAGCAGCAGCAGCAATAATCATCATCAGCAGCACCAATAACCAACAGCAGCAGCAGCAATAATCATGATCAGCAGCAGCAGCAGCAGCAATAATCATCATCAGCAGCAGCAGCAGCAATAATCATCATCAGCAGCACCAATAACCAACAGCAGCAGCAGCAGCAGAAATAATCATCAGCAGCAGCAATAACCAACAGCAGCAGCAGCAGCAATAATCATCATCATCAGCAGCAGCAGCAGCAATAATCATCATCAGCAGCAGCAGCAGCAGCAATAATCATCATCAGCAGCAGTAATAACAGCAGCAGCAATAACCAACAGCAGCAGCAGCAGCAATAATCATCATCAGCAGCAGCAATAACCAACAGCAGCAGCAGCAGCAATAATCATCATCAGCAGCAGCAATAACCAACAGCAGCAGCAGCAGCAATAATCATCATCAGCAGCAGCAATAACCAACAGCAGCAGCAGCAGCAATAATCATCATCAGCAGCAGCAGCAATAACCAACAGCAGCAGCAGCAATAATCATCATCAGCAGCAGTAATAACAGCAGCAGCAATAACCAACAGCAGCAGCAGCAGCAATAATCATCAGCAGCAGCAGCAATAACCAACAGCAGCAGCAGCAGCAATAATCATCAGCAGCAGCAGCAGCAATAACCAACAGCAGCAGCAGCAGCAATAATCATCATCAGCAGCAGCACCAATAACCAACAGCAGCAGCAGCAATAATCATGATCAGCAGCAGCAGCAGCAATAATCATCATCAGCAGCAGCAATATTCATCATCAGCAGCAGTAATAACAGCAGCAGCAGCAATAACCAACAGCAGCAGCAGCAATAATCATCATCAGCAGCAGCAGCAGCAATAATCATCATCATCAGCAGCAGCAGCAATAATCATCATCATCAGCAGCAGCAGCAATAATCATCATCAGCAGCAGCAGCAGCAATAATCATCATCATCAGCAGCAGCAGCAATAATCATCAGCAGCAGCAACAATAATCATAATCAGCAGCAGCAATAATCATGATCAGCAGCAGCAGCAGCAATAATCATCATCATCAGCAGCAGCAATATTCATCATCAGCAGCAGTAATAACAGCAGCAGCAGCAATAACCAACAGCAGCAGCAGCAATAATCATCATCATCAGCAGCAGCAGCAATAATCATCATCATCAGCAGCAGCAGCAATAATCATCATCATCAGCAGCAGCAGCAATAATCATCATCATCAGCAGCAGCAGCAATAATCATCATCATCAGCAGCAGCAGCAATAATCATCATCAGCAGCAGCAGCAGCAATAATCATCATCAGCAGCAGCAGCAATAATCAACATCAGCAGCAGCAGCAATAATCATCATCAGCAGCAGCAGCAATAATCATCATCAGCAGCAGCAGCAATAATCATCATCAGCAGCAGCAGCAATAATCATCATCAGCAGCAGCAGCAGCAGCAATAATCATCATCAGCAGCAGCAGCAGCAGCAATAATCATCATCAGCAGCAGTAATAACAGCAGCAATAACCAACAGCAGCAGCAGCGTAGCAGATGTATTCCGCCAAGACCTAACAAAAAAAAAAGCGTCTGCCAAATTTAACTACATATCTGCATTGTCTACATCTACATTACATGCCAAACACTCCAAGAGTTGTCATGGCAGGAATATGGTTAGTTTACCCATGAAACCATCCACTCCTTGGAGAGAAAACTGTGCATGTGTGGGTGCCATAGTAACAGAGCCATGAAATAAACCTTTAAAGGAACAAATCTAGCACCAATGTGTCCGCAGAACTCATCAGTGAGCCGTCGACAGATAACATCTACCAATATCTGTCAGCCGCAGGGATGCGAGAGACAGACCCGGGTTAAGGTCAAAGAACAGTCTGGAAAATATAATAAAAGATATAATAATTACTGTAATTATGTACTGCTTTTAATGCATGACGTACAGCTAAAGTGCTATAAAAATAATGTTTAGAGATCAAATCAATTTGACAAATGGAGCATAAACTGATCTGGGATGATTTTCAGGTTGAGTTAGTATAGTATATGTATATGTCAACTAGTATATGTTTCTGTTGTTTTCATATTTGTGGTGTTGATGTATGTCCATGTTTAGGATGCATCCAAAGACAAATATATTACATAATATATTGAATAAATAGCAACGAGAAACAAAATGGCATTTGAACAACTTAAACTTCATGTCTATACATTTAATAATATTTTCCAATGCCAAAGATTATTGGAATATGTTTACAAGAAAAGATTATTTCAGTCTTTCTACTTCAAAATGTCATGTTTAATAAGTGTGCTACTTGCCATTTCTTTGTAATTGTTGGTGAAATTTACTAGCAATTTTTTATTCACCAACTTTTTCAGTGTATTTCTTAATACGACATTAAAGTGAACATGAAACTGCATCCACAAACCATTTCAATTCTGTTTTATTTCTGAATTAATCAACAACAATAAAAAACAAGATCAGAAACACAAATCAGTTTTGATTTCATGTTGACTTTAAATTGATTTTCATGCATTTCAAACCATTTTTGACTATATTTGCTTTACTATTTTATTCTTTTTCCAGCTCTTTTCAGATGCACACTGCTGTATCTTGTATTGCGAGGTCTAAAGCGGTTGTGAATATTCTCAAAGTAACAGAAGTGCATTTCCAACAACACTTTCTCTATTTCCCCAGGTGGGAAACATCCCTGCTCACACTGATGCCAACGAGCCGATCCTGAATTCATCCATCCGTGTTTTGAGGACCTGCTGTCTCACAGCGGGTCACTTTCAAAGACCTATGACCTTTATCATCACGACTCGGGATACAATCTGAACCAAGGCCTTGCAAGTTCAATTTCAAGAGACACTGAGCTAACTGAGCCAGCCGACTGAATTCCCGTTAGAACTGCAAAACCTCGCCTCTCTTTTTCCCTAAAGCCGTCGCCTCACAGACTGATATGACCCAGCCAGCACTGCATAGAGATAATAGAAATGATTGAATGAATTGTAGGACAGTTTTTGTGTCTTCTGAGTAAGTGTGTGTGTGTGTGTTTGAATTTTGGGAGAGTATAGGAAGGTGAAATGTCTGTTATCTCATTCCAAGATTGAAAATAGATTTACCCTTTACATGCCTTGTACTTTCTTTTATATTGGGTAAATGTATGATTTTTAGAAAAAACGTAAGCATGAAGTTCCACCTCAAACCTAACTGTTAGTGGTCATAAGCAAATCGTATGAAAATGTATGTAAGAGATTGTACAAATTAAGGCCCGTCTACACCAAGAACGATAACTATATAACACTTTAATAATTTGATGTTCTAATTCTATGAGAATATAGGAGTCCACACAACAACTAAAACAATAACGACTTTTACACGCAGCACCGCTCATCAATATCAGTTCCAAAACAGTGGACCAATCAGAAGAACTTGGAGGTGGGGCAAGCGTTGCGAGTTTCTGTTCACAGTAGCAAGTTGGCGTGGCAAATGTTTTATTTGTTCGTTATTGCATCACGTCTCAAAAGCACATCTCAAGACCCACACGTTCTGCGCTGAGTGTTTTTAAAAACCATTCCTGAGCGTTTTTAGATGCAAAGACGCATTCTGTGGGAACGAGCCATTACCATGTGTTATCGTGCGCTGTGTGGACACTAGTATAGTTATCGTTGGGTTAAAACAACCCAATCGTTATCGTTATCGTTCTCGGTGTGAACAGGCCTTCAGCCACCAATTTGCCGATATGTAAAATAGTTATGAATTGCCATGAGAGTATCTCAACATGCACTTAAACACTTCTCAAACAAATTTTTCCATTCTTTCAAAATTTGTTTTCAGATAGTGTAATCTTAAATATATAACTTAATGACGTTTCAGCCTATTTCAACTTATTAAGCCTACATTTTCCCATCTAACAACGTTCTGGCAAGGTTCTCTCAAAGTTAAGAATAAACGTTATTCCAGTAATGTCAAAAGTAGCCTACATTTGTTCAACGTTATCTGTTCTCAAAACTTAAGCACGTAATCATTATTTATAGATCATTCATGGAACATTTTTTTTCCTGAAAAGTTTTAGGTCTTTGTCTTTTTTTTTAAAAATCTTACTACTTGTTTCAGAATGTTTAGAGAAGATTCAAAAGGAACATTCTTTTTGTAAAATGATAAAATGGAAAGTCTCCTTAACGTTCGCATAACCAAGAAAAAAATTTTTTATTTTGACATTTTAAATGTTCAGAGACATTCAGAAATAATGTATTCATATCTAGGGATCATTAGCTAAATGTTCTTAGAACATAACTGGGTTTTTGCGTAATTTTTTTTTTTTTTTTTGCAAAAATACAAACTGTTTGTAAAAACCTTTTAAAAGGGCTGAAATACATTCAATACAATAACAACCCTGCTGAAATAATAGCCTGTGATGGTTATGTGGTACACCAGCAAGGCCAAGCTGTTTAGTCTGGTTTGTTTTGATGGTTTTAGAGGGGTTTGGGACAACTGTCAGCTTCGCCTGTCTGATAATCAGCTATTATTTCAGCAGGGAGCTCGAACATTTTCAGTGAGCCTCATTCAGGCCTCAAACATAGATGTTGCATAGTTTTACTACATGAAATAAACCAAAACTGGCATCTCCTCTGGAGGCATAATTTAAGAATTCTAAATCTTGTCAAATGTGGAATAAATATGGACATCTTCAGCCATCTCCAGCAATCCAACTATTATTTGGCCAGTAATATGAAAGCTAAAGCTAAGACTTCCCTCTGCTGGTGGAAAAATGCAAAAGCACAAGGTCACACACAAGCCTATTGAGATGCGCTGCTAGAATCTTTCATGAAATGATGGATGCTCTGAGGCCGAATCAGCTGTATTACAATTCTGTACACACACACACACAAACACGTACACACACACACACACACACACAGTCGTAGCGCTCCTGAAGAGTTGTCTTATTCTCACAGTGTGACAGAAAGGTAAGCAGTGAAGGTTTAGGCCGATGGAGGTGGTTTGTGTGTGGGCCGTCACCTCAAAAGAGAGAAAAGACATTCACACTACAGTTCAGTTGCTTTTCCCAGCCATCTCAATGGCAAAAAGTGCTACATATATACACACACATCACAGCAATTATTGAAGCACTAGTAAAACATCCCCTATTTACCAGCTGATTGTGTGTGTGTGTGTGTGTGTGTGTGTGTGTGTGTGTGTGTGTGTGTGTGTGTGTGTGTGTGTGTGTGTGTGTGGCAATGGCTCTCTCTCTCTCAGTACATCACAACTCATGTCAAAGTCTGTTGTTCACATTATTCAGACACGTTTGTCTCTCTTTGTCTGTCTGTTCATGTGGGTGGAAGCGTTTATGTGACACTTCAGTGCATCAGTACACTCAAAAACAAATGCACACGAAAGGACTTGCAATGTAATACATCACTGAGAACTCACACTTTCATCCTCCATCAACATCTGTTCCTGCATGTCAAACATTTCAAGTGTGTTTATGCCTTCTTTCATCTAATGTTTGTTGGGTTCTGTAGACATGGGAAAACATTCACTGACGAAACTTTTTTTTTTGGTGAAAGTGTCATGATGGTCTGCAACAATGCTTAGGTAGGTGGTATGTGTCAAAGTAACATCCACATGAATGGCAGGACCCAAAGTTTCCCAGCAGAACATTGCCCAAACATCACACTTCCTCCCAGTGTTGCCAAGTCTGCGGTTTTCTCGCAGAATTGGGCTACTTTAACAATGTTGCTGTGGGTAGTTTTTCATGTCCGTGGGTTGAAACTCCCCCAATTAACATGATATTTAGCCCTTGGAATGTGAATTTTACCAGGGGAACCCAAAAAAAAAATCTCTTAACATATATTCTTTGTGTATCTAGACTCTACAATATCTGAAAGAATAGATGTTGGATTTTTCATTTGAGCCAAAACCACTCAGAACACCCCAGCAACCACAAAACAACATGGCAGTATATTGCTTAATATATCTCTTCATCTCTGCCTCATATTGTAGGAGAGTGAATCTCTTCGAAAGCAAGGCTGAGTAACTCTTTTCTGAAGACTTCTCTTCCTCCAAAACAACAGAAGAAAGCATGAAGACAATTTCCACTTCTGGAAAAGGCTCTGATGCACATGAAAATTATTCATCTTTAACAATGAATCCATAAAATCCCTCACAAGATTACTTTAACATCTCAATTGTTTCTCCTAGAAATTATAAGTGAGAGCAAATAAAGTCTTTTGCTGAAGCCTCCTGATTCTCAGATGTTTATCCAGAGAAAAAGACTTTAATAATCTCACATGAGAGATTTCAGATCTCAACAGCGTCTCAAACTGTTCTCAGATTTGCCAAGATACAGATTATCAACAGATTATTGATATTCAGTCTTTCAGTTTGAAATGTTTGCTTACTTGCTATTTCTTTATAATTATTTGTGAAATTTATAACCAATTTCTCAGTGAAAATTGTTTCTGCACCATTTTTTTTTTTTTTTTCAGTGTACATTCATTTTATAGATCTATACGTTTACTGGATGACAACTATTGATGGGTCTTTTTTATTGTTCTGTAAGAGAATCATCTGAGACAAATAGAAAAAATTGAGAACTCCATTTAGTTCTCCAAGAGCAACTTCTGAGCAATGCATTTTTCCTCTGAAAAGTGATTTCAGTAAAGCGTGAACATCTCTCAGCAATAAAACGATTCAGGTCATGAATGTACCGACACTAATATCAGTTGAACTGGGTCGTTGTCAGAAGGTCTGGGATCAAAGAGCAGATGTTTTATCGCTGTCTAGGAGACAAAAGCAGATGAAAAGATAAAAAGAGGGAGTATTACAGATACATGTCAACCTCTGAACCAGGTTATTATCTGAGTCTCCAGGTTATTAAAGGCGACTCCAGAGTGCATAGGATCCTTGTTGTGTGAGGTGAGTCAAACAGACAGGATAAATCACTCTTACAGCGCTGAAGAATCTATTGATCTATTTTTCTGAGAACAGAAACAATCACAGGTAGCATTTAACATGTTGTTACTGTGGTATCATTCACAAAACCCAGTGAAAGCAAAATGTAAGCTAAACTACAACTATTTTTTTTCCCCCCATATTTTGTTACAGGATGTTCAGGCTCTTGCTGCTCCTGTTGGCTGTGGCTGGTGAGATTTATCTGCATTTCTTATCTTATTTATTGACATTGTTTTTTATTTTTTGAATATTCTGATTTCTAAAATTGATTTTGATACAAAAATTAAATTTGGTATGGTGATCTTAAAAGAAAAAACTGTGTTTTACATTATGAAATCTTGCCATCATCATAAGTTTTTGCCAAAAAAAATAACCGTTTTTGTTACTACTGTAAAATCATAATAAATTAATATGGGATCAGAATATTTCTGTCATCTTGTTTCATTTCTCTTTGGCTTCTTCAAATTTACCAAAACTTTACTGTAGTAACAGTAGGATAAATGTATTAAGAATTGTGTACTTCCCCATTAGTTCAAAGTTCAGATACAACCATTCTTCTGAACTTTATCCTTTGTCTAGGTATAACCATACCTTCTGTGGCACATTTTATCTGCTTGATAAAATATGTGATTACCTATTCAACAATTGAGATAGAGACAAGTCATAAATCAGTTTTTATGGCTTGTGAAGGAGATGCGTGCTATTAAGTGATATGGCTTCTCTTCCTTCAGTAGTTTTCATAACTTAATTGAGATCATATGAAGGACATTTGGCGTGGTCAATAAATGAATCCTGTTAAATATCCCTTTCAGATAAAAGACAGGGCTAATATTTATTTAGAAATTTACTGCTGAGAATATGCGAACAAATATGTGTTAAATCAGGTTTGATGTTTGTGCTATATGTGCAGGTCTTCATGCAAGACCGCTGCATCGATTCCCAAATGGTAGACTGAAGCAATCTGGGCCACAAATGGTCCAAGACGAACATAGGGACAACTCCGTTCTGAAGGACAATGGTGTGAAACTCAAGAAGCAAATACCAGTTCCTGTTGAGTTCTGCAGGCAGGGAACAGAACCTTCCAGACGCTTCCTGATGGATCTCAACACTGGGATGCTCAAGGAGGAAGTTGGCGAAATGAACAGAAGAGTTTCCGGCTGTATGTCTACAATTTCGTTTTAAAATTCAATGCACATAGTATATTTTGGCCATATTTAGCTATTTTTGTGTCCTCCACAGTCCACAGTCCTCCAGCTGCTGAGATGAGGAAGGGAACTCAGAATTCTCAAGCCATTTTGGTGGATCCCAGAACTGGACAGATGCTGCCATCACTAAATGAGCTCCAGAGGAACAAGGCGCCATGTGAGTGCTTCAAAACATCTCCCGCACATGATATCAGTCATGTTTTAGGGCTTGGAAGTTGTTAAAGAATTCTGAATGTTTCAAAACATACATAGAGACAAAATATAGATACAAGCAGCAATTATTTGGCCAAGCATGATACAAGAAGAAGATTCTAACTTCTTTTTTTTTTAGGATTCACTGAGGGTTTTATTAACTTAAGGAGTCTGTTGCAACCCAGCCAGATTTACTAACAGCTTTAACCCTCTTTTGGTGTTAAAAAACTACTGTTAGGATTTACTAAAGACACGCAGTGAAAAACAGTGCTGAAAAGGTGTGGACAGGTTTATTTTTGCAGCTGACCTAATTGCAAGCATTTGTAGGAGTTTTCCTTTCAGACACAACATTTACGGGAGGGGAGTATTTAAATTAATTAATTTAATTTATTTGGCCATTATTTACCCCATCCCTAATTTGCGTTGCTCTTGGTAGATTGGGTTGGTCATTATGGAAATGATCTGGCTGCGTCTGTGTTCTTTAATTTGCACATCGTCGGTAGATCATGTACAGAACTTTACACTCCTATTGGGGCTTTTTTGGAATTGCGCTCTCATGCTAATTTGCCCTGTTTAGTAAATCTGGCCCTATGGTCTTAAAGTTGTCTACAAAGTTTCATTCGAAAAAGCAAACTTCATTTTTATAATACAGTTTAAGTGGCTGCCATAGTCTCAGAAATAAAATAATAAACAACTGATACAATTGTCAAAAATTAAGCGTATAGCAAAAGATTTAATTAGATAGCATAGCTGAATAGATTTTGGAAGAATGTGGTAAGAAATTTTTGAGTTCATATTTGAGATCTTTTGAATGCAGATGGGTATTTTAGCCAATCTACGCACAGTTTGAGACATTTTTGAGATCTCTAAAATTCTAAAGGAGAAATGTGAGATTAGTCTTTTTCTTTTTCAAAAGAAACATCTGAAAACCATGAGACTTCCTCAAAAGTCTCTAATTGCTCTTGGTTAATCTCATATAGTAAACTCTTCTAATGGGAAAACAATCGAATGGGATTAAAAAAGATCTCCTTTTTTCATATGGGATATTTTTAATGCACATTGATGAGTTGTGGTATTTCTTCAACAGTGGATGAGTTCAGACAAGGCACTGAACACCAGCTGCACATCCTGGAGGAGCTCAGAATGCATCACATGATCAAACCACAGTACAGCCCTCAGAGCGAAAGACATGAGCAGAGAGCAATACCTGCTGAAGTGTATAGGCAAGGCACTGAACCTTCCAGAAACATCCTTATGGACCTGAACACCGGTCTACTCAAAGAACACAGGAATGAGGTGGACAGGAGAGTAGTGGGCTGTAAGTCTCACTTTCTAATGGAGACTGTTGATCTACAACCCTTCTGAAAAGACCTGCATTTTGCTGGTGAACAGCATGACTATAATGGTCTTCAACAAAGTCTATTTTATAGGTTGATAGAACTATTGAATATAGAAAAGGTTAACATTACTTAAAAATTAAATAATGTCTATTTTTAGGCCATTAGTATGAGTTACTCAAAATATTAAACAGCTAGAACTTGCAATGTCAAGTTTGGTGGTGCGTGATCAGTTTGGTCACAGATGATGATTTTTGGTCAAAGCATGGGGATGCATGTTATGCAGAATTGCAAGTCCTGAAGTTTTTGAGTTTTCACAATTTCAGATTTTTTTGTGCAAAGCAGCAACAAGTGACATAAACCACACAAAACCAATGTCTAAGCTGGTCTTTTCAAAAGGGAATCTAGCTTTCACAGAAATCCTTTGGAGTCATGTTTTCTTTCATCTTCATTAGCAGCTAAATGGGAAGTGGTTTCTGGCCCTGAGCATGAGGACATAACTAGCCAAGACTCTTCTGAACGTAAGGAGAACCACATAGCGGTTCCTGCTGAGTTACGCAGGCAGGGAACAGAACCTTCCAGACGCTTCCTGATGGACATGAACACCGGCATGCTCATTCATGAAGTTGGCGAAATGAACAGAAGAGTTTCTGGCTGTATGTCTGCTAAGTCATTTTTAACATTTCAATGCAAAATAGTAGATTTTGGCCATATTTAACAAAAGTTTTTGTTTTCTCCACAGTCTACAATCCTCCAGCTTATGAGATGAGGAAGGGAACTCAAAATTCACACGTCACTCTGGTGGATCCCAGAACTGGACTGATGCTGCCGTCACTAACAGAGCAGCAGAGGAACATAGCACCATGTACGTACTTCAAAACATCTCACACACATGATATCAGTCATGTTTTAAGACTAGAAATTATTAAAAAATATCTACACTACTTGCACTTTGGTATATCAAAGGGATTTTCTTCAAAAATTCTGTCATCATTTCTTACCACTTTTAATTTTGCAAAATAGTTTTTTCTTCTGTGTAACAAAGGCCCTGGTATTAAGAAGCATTTTCATCTATCCGATCACAAGGGGACAATGCTAATTACATAAATAAACAGAGTCTAAAACATTTTGAGCTTGTCCACTTTCAACCACTTCCAGAGGTAGTTCATAGTTTAGATGCTTAAGTGGTCGAATGCGTTCGAACAACCACAAAGATTGCCTACTCTCCGCCTACTGATCTAATCTAATGCATAAACCTTATGGAAAGCGCGCTAGCCAGACAGGATTTAAACTTTGTCAGCTAAAGACCCAAGTTTGGTTTGAAGATGAAAAATGTACCAAGCAAAATGTTCTCTCACCATTCCTGATTTCTAACAAACACAGCATTCGGTGTGGTTTTGTGGCTATCAGAGCAGAAACGAAATTTGCTGTTCTCTGTATGTTTTTCCGTCACCTCCGGTTGCATTCATATGTAAACTTGCGGGAGCTCATTTCATCCATAAGATTGAAAGACCTGAAAAAGCCCATACATTTACCCACCCATAGTCGCTCCCCTTGAAGAACAGAAGTGGTCAAAGTGGACAAAAGAGATGGTTTGAAGGGAGAATGTTTCTCCCTCATCTACTTGAGATCCGATCGACCAAAACGTATCTTAATACCAGTGAAAACAAGACCAAAAAAGTTATTTAGCAGAACATTCAAGCATTAAAACAATTCATTTTTTTGAGTGAACTATCCCTCAGAATTCAATCTTTTTCTGTGTTCTCCCCTCAACAGTGGATGAGTTCAGACAAGGAACTGAATACCAGCCGTACATCCTAAAGGAGCTCAGAATGACTGAGATGCAAAAACCAGGCAATAAACCATCCAGAAACCTCCTGATGGACCTGAACACCGGTCTACTCAAAGAACACCAACATAAGATGGACAGAAGACCAGGCTGTAAGTCTCAAGTACAAAGATCAGAGAACGAGATGTTTTGTGCCATTGAATTAAAGATTATTTGTTGATGTAATACTTTACAAGCAAAGTGCTTTAAAGAAAAATCTCGATGGTTGACTGCCCAGACTCATGTTTCCTTTCAACTTCATTAGCAGCTAAATGGGAAGTGGTTTCTGGACTTGAGCATGAGGACATAAATAGCCAAGACTCTTCTGAACGTAAGGAGAACCACATAGCGGGTCCTGCTGAGTTACGCAGGCAGGGAACAGAACCTTCCAGACGCTTCCTGATGGACATGAACACCGGCATGCTCATTCATGAAGTTGGCGAAATGAACAGAAGAGTTTCTGGCTGTATGTCTGCTAAGTCATTTTTAACATTTCAATGCAAAATAGTAGATTTTGGCCATATTTAACAATAGTTTTTGTTTTCTCCACAGTCTACAATCCTCCAGCTTATGAGATGAGGAAGGGAACTCAAAATTCACACTTTACTCTGGTGGATCCCAGAACTGGACTGATGCTGCCGTCACTAACAGAGCAGCAGAGGAACATAGCACCATGTACGTACTTCAAAACATCTCACACACATGATATCAGTCATGTTTTAAGATTTAAAAATTATTAAAAAATATCTACACTACTTGCACTTTGGGATATCAAAGGGATTTTCCTCAAAAATTCTGTCATCATTTCTTACCACTTTAAATTTTGCAAAATAGTTTTTTCTTCTGTGCAACAAAGGCCCTGGTATTAAGAAGCATTTTCATCTATCCGATCACAAGGGGACAATGCTAATTACATAAATAAACAGAGTCTAAAACATTTTGAGCTTGTCCACTTTCGACCACTTCCAGAGGTAGTTCATAGTGTAGATGCTCAAGTGGTCGAATGCGTTCGAACAACCACAAAGATTGCCTACTCTCCGCCTACTGATCTAATCTAATGCATAAACCTTATGGAAAGCGCGCTAGCCAGACAGGATTTAAACTTTGTCAGCTAAAGACCCAAGTTTGGTTTGAAGATGAAAAATGTACCAAGCAAAATGTTCTCTCACCATTCCTGATTTCTAACAAACACAGCGTTCGGTGTGGTTTTGTGGCTATCAGAGCAGAAACGAAATTCGCTGTTCTCTGTGTGTTTTTTCGTCATCTCCGGTTGCTTTCATGTGTAAACTTGAGGGAGCTCATTTCATCCATAAGATTGAAAGACCTGAAAAAGCCCATACATTTACCCACCTATAGAAGCTCCCCTTGAAGAACAGAAGTGGTCGAAAGTGGAAAAAAAGAGACGGTTTAAATGGAGAATGTTTCTCATTCATCTACTTGAGATCCTATCGACCAAAACGCATCTTAATACCAGTGAAAACAAGACCAAAAAAAGTTATTTTATCAGAACATTCAAGCATTAAAATTTTTTTATTTTTTTGAGTGAACTATCCCTCTAAATCCAATCTTTTTCTGTGTTCTCCCCTCAACAGTGGATGAGTTCAGACAAGGAACTGAATACCAGCCGTACATCCTACAGGAGCTCAGAGTGACTGAGATGCAAAAACCAGGCAATAAACCATCCAGAAACCTCCTGATGGACCTGAACACCGGTCTACTCAAAGAACATCAAAATAAGATGGACAGAAGACCAGGCTGTAAGTCTCAAGTATAAATATCAGAGAACAAGACGTTTTGTGCCATTGAATTAAAGATTATTTGTTGATGTAATACTTTACAAGCAAAGTGCTTTATAGAAAAATCTCGATGGCTGACTGCCTACACTCATGTTTCCTTTCATCTTCATTAGCAGCTAAATGGCAAGTGGTTTCTGGACCTGAGCATGAGGACCTAAAAAGCCAAGACTCTTCTGAACGTAACCACATAGCGGTTCCAGTTGAGTTACACAGGCAGGGAACAGAACCTTCCAGACGCTTCCTGATGGACATGAACACTGGGATGCTCAAGGAGGAAGTCAGCGAAATGAACAGGAGAGTTTCCAGCTGTAAGTCTGCAAAATCATTTGCATTATTGCTTTTAGTAGTATTTTATTAAATGAGTATTAAAATCAATATGAAATCAAAATTGCATCATGGAGTGACAAACACCATTTATGCTTTACTTTAGAGAAATATAATATAGCTGTGAGATTGGGTACCTTTAATTGTGTTTTACTTTCTCCACAGTCTACAATCCTCCAGCTTATGAGAAGAGGCAGGGAACAGAGCCCTCCAGACGCTTCCTGATGGACATGAACACCGGCATGCTCTTACATGAAGTTGGCGAAATGAACAGAAGAGTTTCCGGCTGTATGTCTGCAAAGTCATTTTTAACATTTCAATGCAACATAATAGATTTTGGCCATATTTAATTTTTTGTTTTCTCCACAGATTACAATCCTGAAGCTTATGAGATGAGAAAGGGAACTCAAAATTCTCACGCCACTTTGGTGGATCCCAGAGCTGGACAGATTCTGCAGTCGGTAAATGAGCTGCAAAGGAGCACAGCGCCATGTGAGTACTTCAAAACATCTCACACACATGATATCAGTCATGTTTTAAGACTTAGAAGTTATTAAAAATACACTACCTGTACTTTGAGATATTAAAAGGATGTTTCCAACATTTTGTCTTCTGTGCAACACAAAAAAAGTGTTGAAGAAATTCCTTTTTTTTTAGTGAACTTCCATTTTTCTTTGTTTTTTCCCATAGTGGATGAGTTCAGACAAGGCACCGAGTACCAGCCGTACATCCTACAGGAGCTCAGAATGTATTACATGATAAAACCAGCTCTTGTTTAGAAGAGGTGAGCTTTTCCTTATCAACAAGCATTATCTGTACTGGCTAAGTAATAAGACATTATTATGTTACATAACTGCTAATTTTGCTTGTCATCTTTTGTTTTGTTGTGTAACACCTCTAATATAACCATGCAATTATGCCAAAACTAAACAAATGCCACCATGCAAGAAATGCTTAAAGCAAAGTGATTTTTTTGGGGTCATTTTTTCCAGATGAGAGAGTTCGACTGTGTTTGTACCAAATGACTGCATGAAGACCAAGAAGCAAGTTTTACAAAAGCTGTCGTCCATCAAATGTAACTGTCTATCTAGTACACTTCTAATTTCAGAGGTTTTGTGCAATAAAAGCGTCATGCAATATTTGAACTGACCTCCTACATGTACTCATAATCTACAAAATAAATGCATTACCAAAATCTTTTTGTCTTGTTATTATTATTATTATTTTAATCATTAGTAGTGATCTGTGGGACATATCCTCCTGGGACCTGGGAATAGACTTCTGTCCTCTGTAGTGGACATTATATTTTAGTGATTTTCTCTGACATCATACATGACACAGTTTGTCCTGTAAAGAGCAGAGATACCAAATTATTAGAGGTTTTCGCCATAACAACAACAACTTCTTGGTCTTTAAATATGACTGAAAATGAAAATTAGCACTCTTATGGAAATATGATATTTTGTAATTTAAATGTAATTTAATTAATGTAATGTAATTTAATTTAAATCAGATTAATTTTCAAATTGTTTTTTATAAATCAACATCTCAGGAAAATATTATGGAGTTACAAATCAAAATATGACTTTCTGTTATGAAACAGGACATTGATTTCATACATGACCTCTGTAGAGGACACCAGGACTTAAATCATGTTTATCAGGCATTTTAGGAGATACAACAAGTGAATAGGGAAAGAAATTATATATCAATATTCCTATTAATTATTAGATATTATTATGAAAATGTTGCCAATTATTACTCCCATTATTACACTTACTTTTTCATTACATGTTGCTCCAAGAACACATTAATATGCAAATTAGATAGTGTATAGATACATTGTAATGAATGGGAAAATCCATGTATGACTATTTTACACACATACTGCATAAAGTAAAATGGTATCAATTAATTCCATTATATCTTCCATAACATAGTTGAGAATCATCTTTATACAAAGTTTGGTTAAAAACAATCCGGAAGCCTAAAAATTAAGTGGTTATTTAAAAAAAAAAAAATGTTTTTGCCTATACATGTAATTTCATGTCATGTCATTTTTTAAACAGCATAGTCCTGGCATCCACTACAGAGGTCATAGCATAACATATGAATAAAATATAATTTTTCATTTGTTTCTTATGCTCTTAACAATATAATGACATGAACAAATACTAAATTTATCTTAGTTGTTTGTGACTGTTGCTATGCAGCCTTCAGATAAGGTGTCAGTGTTCAAAGATTGTTTAGTTGTATATGACCATCATTTACTGCTGACCTAATCTCGGTCAACAATTTATTTTAGCACTAATCCTGAAAATATCAATTCATATACTGCATATGCTAATAAAGATGTGATAAACAATCCTATTATGATCAACAAATCTGTCAACACACAAGTGACATTGATTCTTGCATTTTAACCGTTTTAAACTTACTTTAGCAAGTAAAATACCTTTTTAGTATAACTGTACAAAATCCACCTTCAGCTCAAGGTTCACGTGTTTTTTGCTGTGAAATATTTACTGATTTTAATAAAGTAAATGTAAGTAAATATGATCCATCAGGCTTCTGAGGAAAGTTTATTTGTATATCTCTCAATTATTGTTTTATTTACTGAATTAAACGGTAAGTTCACCCAAAAATGAAAATTATATAATTAATTACTCACCCTCATGTCGTTCCACACCCGTAAGGCCTTTGTTAATCTTCGGAACACAAATTAAGATATTTTTGTTGAAATCCGATGGCTCAGTGAGGCCTGCATAGCCAGCAATGACATGTCCTCTCTCAAGATCCATTAATGTACTAAAAACATATTTAAATCAGTTCATGTGAGTACAGTGGTTCAATATTAATATTATAAAGCGACGAGAATATTTTTGGTGCGCCAAAAAAACAAAATAACGACTTATATAGGGATGGCTGATTTCAAAACACTGCTTCAGGAAGCTTCGGTGTCGAATCAACGGTTCAGAGCGCCAAAGTCACGTGATTTCAGCAGTTTGGCGGTTTGACACGCGATCCGAATCATGATTCAATATACTGATTCATAACGCTCCAAAGCTTCCTGAAGCAGTGTTTTGAAATCCGCCTTCACTATATAAGTCATTATTTTGATTTTTTTGCTGCACCAAAAATATTCTCGTCGCTTTATAATATTAATATTGAACCACTGTACTCACATGAACTGATTTAAATATGTTTGTAGTACATTAATGGATCTTGAGAGAGGAAATGTCATTGCTGGCTATGAAGGCCTCAAGGAACCATCAGATCGAAAATATCTCAGTTTGTGTTCTGAAGATTAATGAAGGTCTTACAGGTGTGGAATGGCATGAGGGTGAGTAACAAAAGGAATTAATAAAAATAATAAAAAATTATTTTCATTTTTTGGGGGGTGAACTTTACCCTTTAATGCTCAGTTTGGGCCTCTGAATAAAATTCCACATTTTCACTACATCATACAATAGCCATTATGTATCTAATATTCAAAACTTAATTTTTATATTTTGTATAAAACAACAAACTTTTCCATTTAAATATAGATTTTTCTGACAATTATTACAGGGTTAATCGACTACATAAGACTTGGTAATACTCACCATTTTCGCAAATAATATGGTTATCATGGTTATTTTTGGTGATTACTAAAGCGTTATTAATCGCTCGATTATATTTCCGCTATTATTATATGAAGTTTTGACGGCAAAAGTTATTTTTGTTATTAGCCGTTTGACTGCAACGATTTTGACATTTTGAATTTGCCGCTTTCGCGCCGCTGTCGGTCGCTGTGGTGACCGGAGGAAGAAGCCGTTGATGAGGCATTCTGGGATACTGGAGGACCCAACAACGCTCCTACTGTGATGGCGACCAATATCGAGCAGATTTTCAGGGATTTTGTAATGAGTAAGATTAAAGAAATCGAGGATGAAACTCAAGAAATCAGGTAAAACGTTCGACCTTTTACTCGTGACTTAAGATATCGCGACAGTTTCATTAAGAACGCGTTGATTTGATTTAGCTGATTAGCTAAACATTAGCTGTTATGATCACTGTAGTGTACACAAACTCTACTGAGGTACAGTGTTTAAACATTTAATGATAGTTTTGAGACTGAATTGTGTATTGTCGGTTCAAGTGTCGCTGTTTGTTGCCATGTGTACGTTACCACATATTCCATGCTTCATCGTGTTGATATAGCGTTGAAATTACAAGTTACTCCAGTGTAAAAAAAAAAAATGTTTTGTGTAATTAAAGCTGTAGATTGGCCAATGAAGGTTACCATGGTTAACTGAGCTTCCACCATTATTGTTTCATATAAATGGGTGACATTTTAAAATGGTATCACTTGTGTTATCATAATTGTTTATTCGTTATATTTACCCAGTGGTAACACAATTGCTGGGAAGTTGCCAATCAGTGACAGAACTGTTATGTGTTTTATCTGAAAGACAAAAACTTCATTTTTTTGACAATACTGTTATTTATCTCTTTATTATGAAGATTATTTGAAGCAATATGTAAAGTGTGATTGAACCATAGTAGCACCATGGTAAATGTCCAGAAACCAAAATTGCACCATGGTAAATGTTTAAAAAACAAATTTGCACCATGGTGAATGTCCAAAAACCATAGTAGCATCATGGTAAATGTCCAAAATCCATAGTAGTACCATGGTAAATGTCCAAAAACCATAGTAGCACCATTGCAAATGTCCAAAAACCAAAATTGCACCATGGTGAATGTCCAAAAACCATAGTAGCACCATTGTAAATGTCCAAAACCAAAATTGCACCGTGGTAAATGTCCAAAAACTAAAATTGCACCATGGTAAATGTCCAAAAACCATAGTAGCACCATGGTAAATGTCCAAAAACCATATTAGTACCATGATAAATGTCCAAAAAACAAAATTGCACTGTGGTAAATGTCCAAAAACCATGGTAGTACAATGTTACATGCCCCAAAATAGTGTCTTACATGTCCAATGAGCACTGAAAATTACTTTAGTGGGTCTTACAGCATTTTCTTTGTATTCCTGAGAGTAAAGCCGCGCACACACTTAACGATTGTAAGGCCGATTATGAATGTAAATTGATACTGATTGCACTCAAACACGTCCAGTCAGAGCCAGTTGCGTTCAGTCTGCAATTACAGTCGGTGTTCAAATTCTATGTGTAAGTATTTAAATCTGCTTCAGTCGTAGGAAACAATCACTGTGTGTTGAGCACAGTCTTAGAATGTTTTAGCTAGTCATTAAATGTGTGCCCGGCTTAAGAGATTATTTCTGAGATTATGAATTGTACAATTCTGTTGAATTGTACGTTGTAGGTGACAGACACATTTTGGGAATTTTACTCAAGAAATCAACAAAGACAGTGGACTTAATCTACATCTATGTCATGTTTTAAATAAGCAAAAAAATGTTTTTTCATTCAGTGTGACAGATGAGCCACAATCTGAACCTGTGACAGAGACAATAGAAGATGGACAAAAGGAAGAAAAAATTAACACACCAACAGGTTAGTTGTCAATACACCTATGTTTTTTGTGTTTTCTGACATATATTCTATCACTAATAAGTCTTTGCTTTCACTGCAGATAAAATCACACACACTGACCCCCAAGATAACCATGGTAAAGAGGACACCAGCACTAAACACAGGAAGAGTAAAAAGCACAAAAAACACAAAAGCAAAAAGAAGAGAAAGAAACGGAAAGAAGGAAAAGACAGTAGCTCAGAGACTGAGTCTGACAAAGAGACCCATGAAAGGTGAGACAGTTCGGGGCACTTGCAAAAGACAATTAATGTTAGTTTAGTCACCCTAAATTGACAATGACTTCAGTGCTTCCCACAGGTTTGAAATATACATGTGGTGGTAACCAGGTGGAAAATCCTCCTATTACCCATGGCACAAAAATTGTCTACTACATGTGACAAACAACAAATAATGTGTGATTTTTATCAATATTTGTATTTATTGAAACTAATTTTAATTACATAGGCTACTTTTACATTTAATTACATACTAATATTATGCATTGTAAATTATGCAAAATTATCGCATTTAAATGGTAGAGTTCTCCTTGCTTTGTCATATAGTGTCTCTCTCAGTGAATGGGACACATTTTAATCATACTAGTAAAATTTATATATTGAATAATATAACCTTTTTCCTCCTGTAGGGGAGCATCCCCAGGCAGAGACTACAATTAAATGGAAATCAAATCAAATACAATTTATTGTGTAATCAAAATGCCAGTAATGCCCAGAAAAAAAAACAAAAAAAAAAAAAACTTAACCAGCTTTTGATGCTGGCACTGAAGAACACGTTGAATAATGCAGACTAAAATACGGTGATGAGCCGAAGCCTGCTGCCGGTTTCATATGAGTTTTAAAGGGGACTGAGGCGATCACAAATTAGTGTACATATTACAGAGTTAATAGCAAATTTGTAGGTGGGGCTGGGTGGAAATTTAGGGGAGCTAAAGCCCTCCTAAAATGGGCCTAGTGATGCCTCTGGTTATATTCACAAAATGTGACAAGATCTGTTTGCTTAATGTTTAGGGATCAACTTCAGAGTAGAATCAGATGTTTATTGGATAAAAGTCTTTCTTCATTACCTTTGATTATTCATACTGTTGGATCAGTCTCCTCTCTAATGGTTTTAATTTACGGCTGTTCAAATTAATCTTAACGGGTTTGATTTTGTGGTTGTTTTCAAAGTTTTTATTCCTAATGAGCTCATTTTTTCCTGTGTTTGTTTGTTGTCCAAAGTGGAAAGAAAAAGAAGAGAAAGAAGAAGAAAAAAAGCAAAGATGCAGACAAAGTGAAAAGGTCTGGCTCAAGGTCTGAAAGCTCTTCAGCATCTGGTTCTGAATCTGAGTCTGAATCAAAACCTTCTAATGAAAATACGAAGTCCTCTTCAGCAGGTAAGATTTCAAAGTCTGAGCTCAAAGACACATCTGATGTTTTGCCTGACATTATTCCCAAGATGGAGAATTCTGTCCGCAAAAGCACTGAAAACGAAAAGCCCAAGGATAAGAAAACAAGTTCCAGCAGAACATCTAAAAGTAAGGACACTTCTAGAGGATCAAGATCACCCCGATGGAAGTCAGGACGCAGATCAAGATCTCGGTCTTCAAAACGGCAACGGCGATCAAAGTCAACCTCCCGCTCCAGAAATAGCTCCAAAAAGAGGTCACATCAACAGAGAGAGAGAAGTAGATCAAGGTCAAAGAGGCGCAACAATCGGTCCAGGTCTCATTCTGTCAGAAGAAGCAAACATTCAAGATCCAGGTCGCGCTCCAGGCGAACTAGATCAAGGTCTATTGTGATCTCAAGGAAGAACAGAAGGTCTGTGTCAAAATCTAGGTCTCGCTCACCACGGCGTTCCAGGAGTAAGTCTCGAAGTAGAACGAAACCTTCTAAATCAAGGTCCGTTTCAAAATCAAGGTCTGATCTGAAAGATAAACTAAAGAAAACTGAATTGATTAAGAATGAAACAGATCTAGCAGTGGACAATAATACAAGTTGTGCAATGGAAATACAGAAAAGTGTGTCTCAGAATACAACTGAGAATGGAAAAAGTCCAACATTGGCTGTGAACTCGGACACCAAGTTGTTTGAGGTAGCGTCCATCAGCACGAGTTCTGGTTTCAACACAGTTGCCGTCACTGGATCTTGGCGGCCAGTCCCCTTCTTGGCAGAGCCATCTGAGACCAAGTCTTCCCAGAAGTGCATTACACCTGAGTTGCCTTTGGAAGTGACCAATATATCTGAAGAACCCTCAACGTTCTCAACCATTACGCCAAAAGATTCAGAGTGTGCTGCCAACCTTGACAAGAAAGAAACCAACACAAATCCAATAACCGGCATAGAGACTTCAATCAAGAGGAACTCAACCTCACCATCCAAATCTCCCAGTCAACAACAAACGTCCTCAAGATCCAAAGTAGCTGCACGATCCAGATCAAAGTCGTCATCGAAAAAGAGAAAATCCAGGTCGCCTTCACGAAAGTCTCGATCGCCCTCTGAAAGAAAATCGCACAAGTCCAGAACAAAGAGCAAACGTTCGAAATCGAGGTCGCCCAAAAAGAGAAGATCGAGATCTCGCTCACAAGGCCGTAGGAGGAAATCTCGAACTCCCGACAGAAGCAGACGGTCTAAATCAAGAAAGAGGTCTCGCTCACATTCGAGGAGGAGATCTCGATCCGGCTCACGCTGGAGAAGAGGTTTCGGAAGCCGATCGCTAAATCAGCGGGACAGATGGAAGCGAGAACCCAGTCGCTCTCCAGTCCTCATTCTCCGTAAGAAAAGATCAACGTCCAGAACTCGACGTAGTGCCAGCAAGACACCTCCACGTCTTACGGAACTTGGTATGAAGAAACTTTGGAATTCTATCCTTTACTTTTACACTACCGGTCAACATTTTCTGAATTATTAAAGGATTAATTCACTTTCAAATAAAATTTTCCTGATAATTTACTCACCCCCATATCATCCAAGATGTTCTTGTCTTTCTTTATTCAGTCGAAAAGAAATTAAGGTTTTTGATGAAAACATTCCAGGATTATTCTCCTTATAGTGGACTTCAATGGCCTCAAAAGTCAAAATTATAGTTTCAATGCAGCTTCAAAGGGCTTTAAATGATACCAGACGAGGAATAAGAGTTTTATCTTGAGAAATGATCGGCCATTTTTGGAAAAAAATTTAAATGGATATGCTTTATATAAACAAATGATCGCCTTCCAAGTGGTTCCGCCAAAACCGCACTTTCGTATTCTTCAAAAAGTTTACGCTGTATGTCCTATGCCTTTCTCTATTCTACTTACGGAACGAACGCAGTGCCAGTTCCATTTTTTCCGTAAGTAGAATACAAAAGTGCGGTTTTGGCGGAACCACTTGGAAGGCGATTTCATTTCATTCGTTTTTATAAAGCATATATATTTACAATTTTTTTCGAAAATGACTGATTGTTTCGCTAGATAAGACTCTTATTCCTCGTATCATTTAAAGCTCTTTGAAGCTGCACTGAAACTGTAATTTTGACCTTTAACCGTTTGGTGCCCATTGAAGTCCTCTATAAGGAGAATAATCCTGGAATGTTTTCATCAAAAACCTTAATTTCTTTTCAACTGAAGTAAGAAGGACATGGACATCTTGGATGACATGGGGGTGAGTAAATTATCAGGAAAATTTTATTTGAAAATATATTGGATTGGTTTTCTCTCACTGTTGTTTTTCCTATATCCAGATAAGGAGCAGTTGCTGGAAATAGCTAAGGCTAATGCTGCAGCTATGTGTGCCAAGGCAGGCGTGCCCATCCCAGAGAGTCTCAGGCCCAAAGCTGTTCTTCAACTACCCTTGCAATCCCAAAATTCTACATCCTTGTCCTTAACCATGCCAGTGATGACAAACATGACTATGAATGCTGCTATGGCTAGTATGACTGCCGCCACCATGACCGCTGCTTTGTCCAGCATGGGTGCCTTGGCTTCATTCCCACAAATGGCCCCACTACCCACAATCGTCAACAAGCCACCATCTTCAGCCACACCTAATCTTGCCAGTATTGAAGAAGCCAAAAAGAAAGTGACAAAACAGGCGAACACCTTCAGCATTAAAGAGCTAACAGAGGTAAGGGTTGTGCATGTGCTTGCGGTTTGGTGTTTCTTGGTCTGCATTGAGTCAACGGTTTATTTAATCCTTCAGAGATGCAAGAAGATAGCCGAGAGTAAGGAAGAGATGGCCATCGCAAAACCACACGTGTCAGACGATGAAGAGGATGAGAAGCTATGTGGAGCTTCCCTTAAGGAGAATAAGGGCATTGCCTTCAGTCTCGGTGTAAGTGTCTCACTTTTTCGCATCACTGTTACTGTTGTTCATACTTGAGGTTAGGTTCATTAACTCATAGTATTACACTTCAGACCACATTAAACTTGGCCAACACTATTTGTGTTACAAACATGAATTTTACCATAAATTATGAAGTGGGCTTTAACTTTTCTGTGTTCTCTTGTCTTTCAGAGTACCTCATTAAAGCCGGCTGCCCGAACCGAAGTGGCCTTTGCTAAGGAGTTCCCGGTGTCCTCCGGATCCCAGCATAGGAAGAAGGAGGCTGATGGTGCCTATGGGGAATGGGTGCCGGTCGAAAAGAAAACAGAAAAGCCGCCTGCGACAGTAGTTTCTGGGACTGAGGAAACCACCAAGGAAAATGATAGTGTCTTTCCTGAAGCACCTTCTCAAGTCAGTGTTCAGCTTCTGAAATGCAACAAATTGATCTCAAATAAGCCTCATCTACAGCTTGTCTAAGCTCTTGTCTTTCGTTTCCAGCCTGTGGACATCACATTGGCCGTCAGTGAGAGAGCGGTTGCACAGAAGAGATTGGCGGAAAACCCTTTCGACATCAATGCCATGTGTATGCTCAATCGGGCTCAGGAGCAAGTACGTTTGGGTTTGAGAGCATACATGGTCCATAAATCACAGAAAGTGTCGGCTAATTTAATCTTGCTTTTAGCTACTAGTATGTGTAGCAGTGTTGTTATTGTTAACTAAACTATTCAAATCTATTTTAAATGACTAAAGCTAAATAAGTTGAAGCAACTGAAAAAAAAATAGCTGTATAAAAAAGATGTATAGAAATAACAAAATTAATAAAACTTAAACTAAAATTAAAATGACAACAGAAAATATAATATTACTGTAGTGGCCAAAAGTGATGTCCAGAGGGGATATGTGTTTTTAATGACCCAAGATGTCTGATTATGTGAACAAAATATGAGAAAAATATTTAATATTTTTTAAGTATGAAGGAAAAACAAAACTCTAAACTTGGTTAAGGTATTTATCTGGCAAAATTATTTGGCAAAAAAAGGCAAACTACAGCTATGGGTTTATTTTAATATGCAAAAAAAGTGCATAGAAAATCAAAAAGATGACAGGAAAAAGCATACACTGACTACAACATAAGTTAGTTATTGATTATTAATATTTGCTCTCCTGTTTTTGCAGGGGTTCATCATCTCTATGTATGACAGCCTGTCCAAAAATGAAGTTGGCATTATTTGGCATGTTTTTATTGCGTTATCGCAAATAAAACAATTGGCTCCAAGCACAACTATGCAAAATCTTTAACAAATTGGTAATAATATTTATATTATGGGTGAAGATGTCAATTTTCCTAGACTGGACATCTCTTTTGGCCACTACTGTATATAATCAAATTTAATATTAAATTAAATCAGCTACTAGTATGAGTGTAGCAGTGCTGTTATTGTTAACTAAAAATCTACTTAAAATCCGTTTTCGGTTATTGAAATAAAACTGAAATAAAATACAAATATTAGAAAGTGATATGAAAAACTTAATATGAAATATGAAAAACTTGAGTGAAAATTAGAAATGTGCCTTTGCAATTAAATAAGCTGAATTTGAAGTACTAAAATTACTGAGACTGAATAAAAATAACGATATAGAAATAAGTGCTTTTGTAATTTTTTTTTTTAATAACAAAATTACTAAAATTAAAATAAAATATTAATAAATACTATAGTAGTATATAAATAATACTAAAATAACACTGGAGTGCAGTGCTCTGTTTTGCCACATTTCCAATGATTTCCCTCACAATCGGTGCAGAAAATATTAAAAAACTGCATATATTCTAGAGTTGCATGATTAATTGTTAAGATTGTGATCACGATTCAAACACCCACGCGATCTCATTCCTAAATGAGAACAATTTGCCTGTCTATTAAACCTTTGACAAAATCACACCAGAACATTCCTTACTAATCTATGTTGGCGCTGCCGCTGAGCCAGAGAGAGCTGTTGTCATGTATATAGGCATGGGCGACATTTGAGTCTCTAGTTAGGGGGGGCAAGAATTTATTTATTTATTTATTTTTTTTGCAGGTAAACATCTTTTTGTACCTGCATCAGCAAATTATTCGCGGAAGTTTTAAGCAAACAAGTTTAAGTTTGCTTGTTCTTTTTTTTTACTTATTTATTTAATAATTCACTTAATTGTATTATCACGGGAAATGACGCGGACGATATCTGGAATCAGAGTTCATCATTTTCAGCAACTGATGATAAAGAAAAATGTCACGTCGCAATATTGATAATAGGTATTACGATTTTAAACCATGAAGCCGAGCCAGTTGATATCACACAAACAATGAGCAAACTTTGCGTGAGAGTTATGCGGATGAAGTCTCACTGGAGAACAGTAGCGGCTCCTTGCCATAAATATAGGTAGGGCAGATTCTGGGTGTTAACGTTAGTTTATTATAAACATTTTAACCCAACCTGCTGGGTTTGTCCATATTTTACCCAGCTTGGTTTTTTTTTTACCCAGCATTTTTTAGAGTGTAGTTTATTATAAACACTTTGCAAGCTTTATATTCTAATCGCTGAACACATCAGACACACTTTTGGCAGAATTTGAATGTCCTTGCGTTATTCAGCCTGAGGGTGGCGCTCTAATGATGATCGACAGACTTTAGTACACACAACACACAAAATCTTAGAATTGTATTTATTGCTTCCGAATTTTGTTTGTAGAATATTGTTTTAGAATAGTTATGTAGGAATTCGAGAAATGAGCACATTTAAATTAAAGGGTTTATACCCTCATTAATGTTATACGCTACTCCATATAGGAAGAACAGACATGCCAAACAGTTACTGACCTGATGCAGACACATATCTGAAGCGTGACTGATATCGTCTTGGTCTGGAGCGAGGTGTACGTGAGGTGTGTTTAACGTGGAAATAAGCGGGGCAGCCAGAAATCTGCCACTATGGCTCTCTATGAGAGGGTGCTGCAATTCAATTTTTCACCACAGATTTACATAGGAAAGTTGTGTGGCGCTGTAGAGCTGGGATGGGGCTTCCCCGCTTAGTATTATGAATACATGCCTGTCGAATCCATGCGCTACAATTAAATATATCCAGCTCACTTTACGACTTAAAGTAGTCTAGAAAATCTGAAAATTATTTGTTGCAGAATGCTGAACACATTTATAATGTATTATTAATTCAGTGTACATAGGGGTAGGCCTATTAATATTTTGGTAAGGCTCTGCCCCACCTGCCCATACAGAGCCGCGGCTGGTACAGAAACTGAAAGTAAAAACCATAGACTGTGGTAAAAACTGAGCTTTTGGCATCTTTCGGCGCATATCCTCTTAGAGACTATTAATTTATTTTCTTAATATTTCTCTTGTGGTCCATAGTGAGGAAAAAAATGTAAAATTTTACGAAAATAAACTAGTTGTTTTTTAAATGAGTATCCAACTAATCTTTTATCCTCACTCACAGCGCATCGGTTATGCGGTGATGCGCTATGATATTGTGTGGAAAATTAATTACAATATTATCTGAATAATAAAAGTAGCATAATAATAATAAGAGGAATTTAATAGCCTACCAGACAAATTATATATATATATATATATATATATATATAGATATAGATATATATATATATATATATATAAACCGCTCCAAATTGTAGTGGACGAGCTGACGGCTCACATCGGGAAAAATTATTGCCCCCCCTAATGCCGCCCATGTATATAGGTATGAAACAGCTCCACAAACAGTGTTTTCAACCACACAGTATCATAATTTCTGCTACAAATATTCAAATTATCACAGAAATACTGAGATAAAAGTATATCATTTGAATATAAACACTGATGTCTACTGAAGCGATCGAAATAGAGCAAATTGAAAGTAGCTTTGCGCTTCAAATAACGATTGTATCGATTACATCGTTACACCAGTAGGTGGTGACAAGTGACTGTTAAAAAATGCATTTGTCATTGAATCATTCATTCAAGAGTTTCGTTCAAAAACACTGATTCATTCAGTAATGAAACAAGTATTTATGAGTGAGTCATTGAATCATTCACTCAACCTGATTTTCTTTATTGTAACAATTCATTCAAATAAACTATAACATTTTAAATGGACTGCAGCAATTAACATTTTGTCAGAACCTCTAATAAATTACATGATATTTTTTTTTTGTTTTCTGTTCAGAATGATGGGAGAATTTGTTGTGATTCTCAATTTATCCAGAGTCGTGCTGCTCTAATACATTCTGTATTAGCCTAGGTTTAAAACTTAGTTTCAATTTATCATGATTTCGTTGCTCATGTCTGGTAATAACATCCACAGGTTGATGCATGGGCCCAGTCCAACACCATTCCCGGCCTCTTCACAGGTTCAACAGGCGCTCAAGTGCTCTCATCTGACGAGCTCTCTAACAGTGGCCCACAAGCCTGGATTAAGAAGGTAAAGCCCTGAGTCAACGGCACCACTCTTACAATTAATCTGGACATACATTGTGCTTGATGGTTTGTGTTTTGCATCATATATGTGTGTTAAATTCCCAAGAATCATAAAAGTTGACAACATGAAAGTTGGTATATTGCAGTCAGATGCTTATGACTTACTGTGCTTATATTTACACTGTTCAGACATACGCTCACATTGCACTTGAAGGGTAAAATAGATCCTGAAATGCTCTCAAACTCAAAATACCCATCATCCCCTTTTATAAGGCATATAAGAATTGTCATCTGTGATTACTTTGCCAATTGGTGTACCCAACTGAGCTGTTAATCAGACCGCAGTCCAATGATAGTTCACACCGGCCGCTTTTTAATTAATAAGTATTGATCTTTGCACTGAGCATGACGTCAGTGTATCCGTGGAAACGATCTTGTCAAAAGACAGATCAGAGCTGTGCGTTTACTGACGTCAGCTGAAAGAAAGAAAAAGAGCTTGTCTTTTCTTTTAAAGGGGACCTATTATGCCCTTTTTCAAAGTCTTGATGTTGTTTTTGTGCTCTACTAGAGCAGGTTTTCCTGCTTGAATGTTGATTATTTTCCTCATATTCTCTATTGTTGCAGCTCCTCTCTTCCCAGTCTGTCAGTAACGTTCTGTTTAGTTCCTGTCTCTATGAAGCCCCTCCTTCTGAAAGCATAATGTGCTCTGATTGGTCGGCTGGAGCAGTGTGTTGTGATTGGTGTTTGGGAAATTATCATAACCGCCAGTTTTATCACACTACTAACTCAACCAGGCTCCGCGCCTTTATTCTGCGAATTAACTCCTGCTGGAGGGACTTTTTCATGCTTTACCCAACTTTACACACTAAAAAAGCATAATAGGACCCCTTTAAGTGCAAATATTTGACTTGATCGTGATCTTTTGAAGGAAACGAGCCTCTCTTGATTAAAATAAGCAGCGCAGAAGCAGTTGGACGGGTACACCACTTGTGCATGGTCATGCAGATGTTTTATATGTGAAATTCTGTCGTAGCAGATGCAATGATGGATGGGCAGCACATCTCACTTTACTCATCTAAAAAGTGTCTTTTGAGAGAGGGGAGGAAGGAAGAGGATGTGAAGTAAGTCTCTCCGCCCCTCCTCTGAATGACCTGGAACCTTCCAATGAGTAGAGAAATATGCATCAGGATCCGACTCTGAAATCTGCAGAAAATGGCCAATGTATGCACACCGGTGACCACATGATTTCAACCTACAGTTAGATTAGTGAACTATATTAATGTGCACTACTGTTCAGACATGTGGGGTTGGTAAGATTTCTCTCATGTTCACTTGGGATGCACGATATATCGGCCAATTAAATGTTCATTTTTAATGTTATCGTTATCGGCCTTATAAAAGAAATTGGCTGATATATTAAAGCCGATAAATAATGGATTATTTCCTTCTGCGGAGACACTGTTCACAGATGCGCACTGTTCACCATGATGGTTTTGAATGGCTTGAAATATGATTGAATTTACTTCAAAAAGTAAAATACAGCACAGGTCTGTATTTAAGGCTACATTATAATTTAATGAGAACATTATAATTGTAGCTTTTATTGGTGAGACTTTTGTTTTTGTAATCAGGCTCAAAAATTATATAAAAAGATTTATCAGCCAATATATCGGTTATCGGCTTTCAAATATGAAGAATTATCATTTATCGGACAATTTTCATATCTGTGCATCCCTAATATTCACCAAGGCTGCATTTATTTGATCAAAAATACAGTAAAAATCATGAAATATATTATTACCATTTAAAATAGCTGTTTTCTATGTGAATATGTTGTAAAATGTAATTTATTTCTTTGATGCAAAGCTGAATTTTCAGCAATCTTCAGTGTCACATGATCCTTCAGAAATCATGCTGATTTGCTGTTCAAGAAACATTTCTGATTATTATCAATGTATTATTACATAAATATTTTTGTGAAAACCGTGACACTTTTTTTAATTTCAGGATCCTAACATGAATAGAAAGTCAAAAAGAACAGCATTAATTTGAAATGGAAATCTTTGTAACATTATACATGTCTTTACTGTAACCTTTGCTCAATTTAATGCATCCTTGCTGAATAAAAAAAAATAAAAAATTACTGACATCAAATTTTAAACATTAGTGTAAATGTAAAGTAGTGTCTTTTTCATATTGATGTACTTTTATTAAAGCAATAAATCACTTGAAGTCGTATGTTACAGTTACTCTAAGAGGTTTTAGGCACTCCTAAAAACCCTTTTGGTCTTATTATTATTCAATTTACACAACATAAGCCTTTCAGTCAAAAGTGTATACATACATGTGTTTGCAATGAGTCTCGTTGTAGCTGAGAAGGCTTTGGATGCTGACTGACATGTAATACAAACTTTACATTTAAGACATGAAGTTTTATTTTAGACTGCAGAGAGATCATAGCATTCACACAACTAAATACGGCTCATTTATTCAGGGCAGTGTTACCAAAGATACGACAGTCTCAATGTATAAACCTGTGTGATATGTTTGGAGCTCACTCTTTATTTAAGAGCGGGATCCAAATTGTTCAAATGATATTGAAGGTGGAAGGAGCATTTGACCCTGATGTAGTCTAAAATTGATTTCCGGAGAGGAAGCATCGAAAGGGTCAATGTTTGCTCCTTTTGGGATTTTTTTTTTTTTTTTTTTGGCATCCACTGCCAGCGAGGCTCAAGCTCATTGGTTGGGTTGGGACACGGATGGACGAGGGGTGGGGGCTCACAGTTTGACCTGTGAACTCTCACCCCTCTGTATGGACACTTGTTGCAGGGTCAGTCCTTGTAGCTGCCTTGTTGCCATGGTCAGAGTCAGGCCCCTTCTATTCACGTCAGATGCTCGGCCGATGATGGGGGCCTAGGTACGTACGTCCTCCAGCACCCTTCCTTCTATTCATGTGGATTTGTGTGTGAACTGATGCATTTCTGCCATGTGCTCTTGTTTGTTTCCACTGAACCGACTCAAAGCCTGAGTTCTGTTCAGGACGGTATTGATGCTTCGCCTGTTGAAGGCTTGCACATTAAATTAGTTATGTGTTATGTGTAAGATATACACTACCGGTTAAAAGGTTTGGAATTATGATTTTTTTTTTTTAAATGTTTTACATTTTAAACCAAAGCTGCATTTACTTGGTCCAAAAAATAAATAAATAAATAAATAAAAACAGCAAAATTGTGAAATATTATTAGAATTTAAAATAGCTGTTTTCTATGTGAATATATTGTAAAATGCAATTTATGCCTGTTTTTTTTTTTTTTAGTATCATTGCTCCAGTCTTCAGTGTCACATGGTCCTTCAGAAATCATTCTGATGTGATGATTTGCTGCTTTTCTGATTATTATCAATGTTGAAAACAGTTAAACTGATGCATTTTATTTTTCAGGATTCTGTGATGAATAGAAAGTTCAAAAGAACAGCATTTATTTGAAATAGAATATTTTTTAACATTATAAATGTCTTTACTTTTGATTAGTTTAATGCACAAAATTTTGAATGGTGGTTGAGTTTCCACAAAAATGTTTTCAACATTGATAATAATCATAAATGTTTCTTGAGCAGCAAATCATCATATTAGAATGATTTCTGAAGGATCATGTGACACTGAAGACTGGAGTAATGATGCTGAAAATTCAGCTTTGATCACTGGATATAAATTACAATTTACTAATATATTCACATAGAAAACATCTGTTTTAAATTGTAATAATATTTCACTATTTTTGATGAATTTTTGATCAAATAAATGCAGCCATGGTGGTGTTTATATGTATATTTATACTAGTTTAGTCTTTTAAACTGCTTTAAATAACTACATTTAAACAATTTTCATATTCTATATTATAACAACTTGAACTGTTAAAATGTAAATTCAGGCTATATTATTTTATCTAGTCTTTTATTTTAAACACAACTCCGGTTGAAATGATGCGACCCGCCCGAACGAGCGAATCTCTCACTACTCGTCGTTTCTCTCCGTTTGCCTCTCTTTCTCTCTGTCTGAATCTGTCCCGTTCCATTCAGGACCAGTTCCTGCGGGCCGCACCGGTCTCGGGCGGGATGGGCGAGTTGTTGATGAGGAAGATGGGATGGCGTTCAGGGGAGGGTTTGGGGAAGCACAGGGAAGGCACAGTGGAGCCCATTATTATCGACTTCAAAACGGACCGCAAGGGTGAGAGCAGGCCGCGAAGAAGCCATTGCGTGATGATGTCATCGCTAATATGCTAGTCATGATGTCATGTGCTTCTGTCTCTTCAGGGCTTGTAGCAGAAGGAGAAAAAACCCAGAAGTCTGGCAACATTGTGGTGATGAAGGATCTTCTAGGTGAGTGTTTGATCACAAGACACGTGACGTGACATACCCAACATTATCCTACCCACTAACAGGTGCCGTGATGAAGAGATAATATTCACTTCACCTGTCAGTGCTCATAATGTTTTGCCTGATCGTTGTCTGTCAGGCTTTACAAGTCAGAGATTGGTTGATGAAATGTGGGCTTCACAACCCTAACTAGGGCTGGGTAAAAAATATAGATTTCTCGATTTTAATCGATTCTCATTTTTATGAACGGTTATCGATTCTTAAATCCCAAGAATCGATTAGTCTGTTTTCAGTTGAGCAGAATATGTAGCTCCTCCCATCCAATAAATCGCAATAATCTTTGTTACTTTTGATATGAAGCAAAGTCTCAGATTTCAAATGACGTCCATCTTATGAGATTCAGAAAATAAATACGATTTTGGCGCTGTTTAATGTGGCGTGACAGATCGCTTTAGCGCCTCAGTTAAAGAGAAGCATGTGATCATCCTCTCCTCCGCTTTAATACCAGTTACAGCGAAATAAACATGCATGAACATCTGAAGGTATGTTAAAATATACAGTACAACTTACCGAAATATCATGTCTCGTGTAATCGCTCAATCAGTGTTTCAACCTCGGAAAGACTCAATAAAACAGCTTCAATGTCACGTAACGTCACATTTAGCGATGCACCGTTACATATTATTATAATGTTCTTCAATATTTAATGCATGTTTGAATAAATCAGCTGACTCTCATGTGTAGTTAACAGCATTAGTTGAGAGATTTTTTTCCTCTAGAAAAATGTGCTGTAACTGAAATACTACATCCAAAATAATCAAAATCTTAATCGAATTTAATCGAAAGCATGTGAATCTAATCGTGAAAATTGTGTCAATACCCAGCCCTAACCCTAACTCTACCCCAAATGTGAAATCAGCTTGCTTATGGGACTTTGTATAAATCATGTTTATTCCGCCTGCAGGGAAGCATCCCGTATCTGCTCTGATGGAGATGTGCAATAAGAAGAAGTGGCTGCAGCCGGAGTTTGTGATGGTGCACCACAGCGGACCCGACCACCGCAAGAACTTTCTGTTCAAGGTTAGTTTTTTTTTTTTTTTAATACAATTTTTTATTGTTTTGCATAAAAATATTATGTAAAACCCACTAAAAATAAAATAAAGTAAATAAATTACTTTAAATAGATAAAGTAAATAAAGTATTTTCAAATGGGATGTGAATTTAGACATCACAATATTATAACAAACCAGAGTTGTGTCCCTAATGATGTACTATACACTATAGGTGCGTCCCAATTTGTGTATTAATACACTATTCTATGCTGTTTTTAAGTATAAATAGTGTAAGTAGTTCACACAGTAAATTCCAAAAAGAAAAAGTGCACTTTAAAGGTGCAGTGTTAAAGATGTCATTGTCTGAGACAGCAGATAGTCAGTCGAGCACTGAGGTTTCTTTTTACTTCTAACAAAGAATGGTCTCTGCTTCTAATAAAACAGACAGCTACTACTACTGCTACTTCGTGCGTATTCAACGTAGTGATGATGCAAGCTGCCTCTAAAAACACCAACGAACATAGTGAGGAAACGCGCTCTGTAGAGCAGTTTGTCCATTTAGGGTTACTGTAGAACCATGCTGGTGCAAAAGGACTGCTTAACATGTAAGGGGACCCGTGGTGTATGAGATAGAAATGGCTTATTCTGAGGTAATACATACACAACAGTTCATTATGTAAGGTCTTTACACACCACTCAAAACATAGTTATGTATATTAAATTGCATTTTTGTCAATAGATCCTCTGCACACTGCACCTTTAAACACCCGGATGATGCACTAAATTAACGTTAAAAATGAAGTGTGGAGTGTGGGACACTTTATGCACTCAACTGTCGCAGCTTTAAAAACCATTGAATTGAAAATTGAATTTACCTTGGCATAGTTGAATAACAAGACTTCAGTACATGGAAAAGACATACATTGAGTTTCAAACTCCATTGTTTCCTCCTTATATAAATCTCATTTGTTTAAAAGACCTCCGAAGAACAGGCGAATCTCAACATAACATTGGGATCATTAATATGTACGCCCCCAATATTTGCATATGCCAGCCCATGTTCAAGGCATTACACAAGGGCAGCCAGTATTAACGTCTGGATCTGTGCACAGCTGAATCATCAGACTAGGTAAGCAAGCAAGAACAACAGTGAAAAATGGCAGATGGAGCGATAATAACTGACATGATCCATGATATCATGATAATTTTAGTGATATTTGTAAATTGTCTTTCTAAATGTTTCGTTAGCATGTTGTTAATGTACTGTTAAATGTGATTAAAGTTACCATTGTTTCTTACTGTATTCACGGAGACAAGAACCGTCGTTATTTTCATTATTAAACACTTGCACTCTGTATAATTCATAAACACAACTTCATTCTTTATAAATCTCTCCAACAGTGTGTAATGTTAGCTTTAGCCACAGAGCACTATCAAACTCATTCAGAATCAAATGTAAACATCCAAATAAACACTGTACTTGCGCGATTAGACATGCTGCATGACGAACACTTTGTAAAGATCCATTTTGAGGGTTATATTAGCTGTGTGAACTTTGTTTATGCAATGATAGTGGAGAGCTCGAGAGGGGGCGGAGAGTGCGAGCAATTAAAGGGGCCGCAGCCTGAATCGGCGCATTTCTAATTAGGCAGTTAAAAAAATTAATTTAAAAAAAATCTATGTGGTATTTTGAGATGAAACTTCACAGACACATTCAGGGGACACCTTAGACTTATGTTACATCTTGTAAAAAAAACATTCGATGGCACCTTTAAATTGTGTAGCGGAGGGGGAGGGGCTATTAGACTTCAATGATGAATGACAAAAATAACATTCAAACGCTACATGCATAGTGTAGATTGAGTCATTTGGGACACAACTTGTGCACTTATACTATGTTCTATGTACTCAACTGTGTGATGTATGGATGTTATAAGGTTATTTGTAGTGATGGCCGATTTCGAAACACTGCTTTATGAAGCTCCGAAGCTTCATGAATCTTTTTGTTTCGAATCAGTGATTCGGAGCGTGTATCAAACTGCCAAAGTCACGTGATTTTAGTGAACGAGGCTTCATTACGTCATCACTGTTTCGAAACAGTTCGAAATTTCAATGGTTCACCGATAGAGGGCGATGATAAAGTGAGCCCATGAATCATGCAGATTCACAGAACTATTGAACAAGTGTCTAGGGCTTTACCCTATGGTATTACCTGATCTCCGATCAGTTTTATACAGTTGTAGATGTTTTAATTATACATTAGAATAATTAAAATTAATAGTGGTAGTTATTAATATCTTATTTGCCTGTTTAGCTTGAGTCGTGGAACAGAGAAACAAGCCTTTAAAATTGATAAAAGAACAAATATTATACAGACACTCTATATTTAATCTTATTAGATGATTAGTTAATTCCATTTAATTGATTTTACTTTAAATAAAACTTTTGCAATACATTTGTTAAAGTGTATTTTTAATGCATGTTTGGCCTGAGTTTTGTTGCATTTGCACTGCTCTGACCGCTAGGGGTCAGCGTGGAGACGGGTGTCAGATTGTTTCGAAGCCTCGAATCATTACGGCACATTTGATTCAGCTGCTTCAGTGTTTCATGAAGCTTCGATCTGCCCATCACTAGTTATTTGTGTCATCCAACATCAGTCTGGAAGCCCCTTCCCTTCTGTTACATGAGGAAAGCAGGAACAGCTGAGTGTTTGAAGTGTCCAACAGTCCAACATTTTTTTTTTCTTTTCTTTTTTCTGTTAATTAGGTAACTTATTTTTGTAATATTCCGTTTGAACACACTATTCACACTATACTATAAACGGCATAGAACAGAGCATAAGTACATGAATTGGGAAGCACCTTAGGAATCCACAATATTGGAAAAAAACTTTTTTTCTGCTAAAAACTATAAATATATATGTTGCAATATGAAAAATAATGCAGTGTTTCACTAGGTGAGTGGAATAGTTTTATTTGGAAATATTAATCATAGAATGATTGTGGTGATTTTGTAGGGGAGTGCATACAATTTTGTAAATTATTTGAAAATGACTTTTTAATCTGAAGACTTCTTTTAGTGTGACCCATCCTTTTAGGGCTGAATGGTTTGGGAAAATTTTGAAAAAATGGGTATTCAAATTTGATTTACTCTTTGTAAGAACCAACTCAGACTTCATAAGTAATGAAAAGTAACCTTACAATGATTTTATTAAAAATCTCTTTCCACTTGAGTTATCATAAGACACATTCCTACTGTTTTTGACCAGTTAATTATTATTAAATAGCTATAATAATCATTATAATTATATATTTTTTAAATATATATATTTAATGAGTATTAGATAATTTAAATAAATAAATTAAAAAGATGAAATATATTTTAATAAAATGAATGCAATTTTTTATTTTATAGTACAACTGTAGCCCTTAAAGCTTCTCTTTTGTTGACAACAGCCAGTTTCTAAAGAATAGTTTTTGAATGGGGCATTGTGCACCAAATAAATAGTTTGGTCTAGTGTTACTTGAGTCAGCAGATCTGTTTGTGTGTCCGTCAGGTGGTGGTGAACGGATGTGATTACCAGCCACAGACTGCCAGTCCCAATAAGAAACACGCCAAGGCGATGGCGGCCACAGTCGCGCTGCAGGCGATGGGAGAGGTGGCGGGAGACGGCGTTCATACCGGCCCCGTGTTCACAGCGGCCACCAACATGTGATGCTCTCTGAGCCTCCTATTGAGTGCACAGCGCTTTGATTTCATTTCCCATGCATACGTGTTATGCATTTTTTGTAATTTTGGCTTATTTTCTTGATTTGGTAAACTGTGACCTTTGCACGCCAATGAAATGAGACTAGCATGTACACGGGTAACGAGTACGTTGTTCACTACGTTTGAACCGTGAGGGTTCGCTGTATTTTATTGTTTTAGACTGTTATTGTTTATGTTTGCTCTTGTAAATGTTTCATGCATGCTTTAAAACTGTTTTATCTTCATGAACAAAGTGTTTGTCTTTGCTTTGTATTTTTACCAGCCCCGGTCCATTGCATCTTCTTCTCTGAAGGCTTGTGTTCTGTTGCTGGCAGAGAACAAGTTTTTGTGATGAAACACAGAATAAACTGAAAATCATGTCACTGGAAAATGATGCTCTTTATTGTGTCCGGTCAGTTTGACAAAATTTACAATGTTGCAGTATTTGTTAAAGATAATCTTCCACGTACAAAATGCATAAAACTCCTTTCGGTTGATCAGCATTAGAAACACATCAACATACAAACTGCAATCGAACAAACCAAAGAAAAATTGCATGCGCAAGAATTTACATTTTTGCAGATCTCATCTGAAGCTATAATGTCAGAATGCCTTCAACAAATGTACTGTCCGGTTTATTTTGTGACAAAGATGAAATGTAAGTTCATATTTTGATTCATGCTTTAAAGGATGGTAAAATGAGATCAGATTTCAAAAACTAGAAATACTTTGAGCATACAAATAAATTAACAGCACCATTTAAAGATAAATTAATGAATAGCACCATACTCAAAGATTCACCAATCAAAGTAACAAAATATTTTATTTTAAACATTAGCTTCACAAACTTGATTTTTTTTATTTTAAAACCCAAGGCAAAGTCCCCATTTTTTCAGGTAATATGTGGGTTTAGTTATTAAAACAATGCCAGAGCGCATTTTTTAATTTTTATATATATGCGTGTGTGATATACAGGATTTTTAGGATATTAAGATAAGTATTAAATAGCATTGAGCATTGTAAGCAAACAGTTGTGCTCCACAAATAAGACAAGGTATATTAAAAAAATACATATTTTGTTGAACCAACCAACTATATTTTCACAGCTCACAAAACTGCAATGGAAATGTCTGAAACATAAATCCCTTCATTACTTTTCTCTCAAAAACTCAGATTCTTCCAGATAGCAGCAATAATCCCAGAACGACTGCAGTAACGAGCAGAACTCCACTGATGAGTCCAATGCGGATCCAGGGAGTCTTCTCATCCGAGAGGAACTCGAGAGGATCACGCTGACCTGAGAGGAAACGCCTCGCTTTAAACATGAATCATAAAGAAATACGCTGCTCTGACCTGAAACTGGGCAAAATGTTCATCTTAACCTAAAGCTGTAATGATGCTCTACATTAGATGTGTTTCAGGCTCAGCTGTTGGTACTTGTAGAGTGTTCGTGGCCTTTGATCGTTGAAATAATAGAGCTTGATGTTTATGAAAACATACTGTAACTTTCAGAACTAAAATCTTCTTCAGTCCAAAAAGAGCATTTATTGAGCATAAATAGCTTGTTCTGAAATCTCAGATTTTTTGAGAACATAATCACAAATACATTAAATGACATTTTTGGGTGAACTAAACCCAGATAACTTTCTTACAGTAACTTTATGATTGCAACTGATTAAAAGTTAATTTTTACCTCTGATCTAGATCACATATAAATGAAAATTATTATTTTAATACTTTTTTATATAGTATAAAGTCAATTTTGTTCATTGAAATTTTATATATATATATATATATATATATATATATATATATATATATATATATATATATATATATAAATAACACTATTAATAAATAAATTGAAATTATTTTAATTCTTTTATATATTAAAATTATTTTCATGGATTGAATATTATATATATTTTAGATAGAACTCATATATTACATTAAATATTTGAACTTTATAAATATTAAATATTCCAATATTATTATAATATATAATACATTATAGTATATAATATTACCATATATAATACTTGAATATTATATTAAATACTTTAGCAATACTTGACCTGTTGCCTCGGCAAATAAATGAAAATAAAATAAGTTAGAGTGGAGGTACTAAAACTACTAAATAATATAATATAATTAATATAATATAATATAATATAATATAATACTAAAATGCAAGTGACATTTGAGCGCTCTGGCAGTGAATTTCAATGGTCTGTTCTTCATACAACAATATAATTTGACTTGGATATAGTGCACAGGTTGTATGGACTACATTATAAATTTCATTTATAAGAATTATAAGCTTTGAATGCTTAAGAAAAAGTTCAAAACTCACCAGAAACGGTGCCTGCCTCTGTCATCAGCAGAAATAGTGTTGTAAGAGAGAAACACAGATTGCATAAATCAGCCCCAGGATTAGACAGCACCAACATTATATGAGAAGAATCAGTCATTGATAAAACATTTATTGACTGCTACTAATATTAGGAGGTTGTGTGGGGATCAGCAGCAGTACCTTCAGCTCTCTCTGGCGCTGTGCTGCTCACTTCAGTTTGAGTGCTGGCAGCATATGCGTGAGCTGGTGCCGTGCGGCCCGCTTCAGTTTGACTGCTCGCAACAGCCGTCCAAGTTGGCACGCTTGTGCTCGTGTGAGTGTGAGAGGTCACGCTGGCACTGGAGACTGAGTCCATGAGGTCTGTCATCCCTGAAGACGCCGCTGAGGAGAAGAGAGAGAGGTTACATGACAACATATGGTGCGTTTTTAAACTCTCTAAATGTGTTTCAGGTGTGTTTTGCTTTTTAATGTTTTTAATTAATTTATGAAGCCAATGTAAACTTTATCGTTATATAGTGTATTATATTACAATGCTATTATATATTGTGCAGGGAATTAGCTTATTTTGTTGTAAATGAAAAAGCCTATAGATATTGTGGTATTCTGCCTAATTTCTCACTGACACGACCCCAACTCGTAAAGATCGGGGCTTAAAGGTGCAGTAAGCGATCGGACCTAGCGCCACAACACACATGTAGCCCATCCCATCATGAGTGGACACGCCCCCTACTGCTGATTGGCTCACTCTCTCTCCTCCCCCATCATGAGTGGAAACACCCCCTACTGCTGATTGGCTCACTCTCTCTCCTCCCCCATCATGAGTGGACACACCCCTTACAACTGATTGGCTCTCTCTCTCCTCCCCCACCATGAGTGGACACAACCCTTACAGCTGATTGGCTCACTCTCCTCCTCCATCTTGAGTGGACACACCCCTTACGACTGATTGGCTCACTCTGTCTCCTCCCCCATCTTGAGTGGACACACCCCTTACATCTGATTGGCTCACTCTCCTCCTCCATCATGAGTGGACAAACCCCCTTACAGCTGATTGGCTCACTCTCACTCCTCCCCCATCATGAGTGGACACACCCCTTACATCTGATTGGCTCACTGTCTCTCCTCCTCCATCATGAGTGGACACACCCCTTACAGCTGATTGGCTCACTCTGTCTTCTTCTCCATCTTGAGTGGACACACCCCTTACAGCTGATTGGCTCACTCTCACTCCTCCCCCATCATGAGTGGACACACCCCTTACAGCTGACTGGCTCACTCTCACTCCTCCCCCATCATGAGTGGACACACCCCTTACAGCTGATTGGCTCACTCTTTCTCCTCCCCCATCATGAGTGGACACACCCCTTACAGCTGATTGGCTCTTTCTCCTCCCCCATCAAGAGTGGACACACCCCTTACATCTGATTGGCTCACTGTCTCTCCTCCTCCATCATGAGTGGACACACCCCTTACAGCTGATTGGCTCACTCTGTCTTCTTCTCCATCTTGAGTGGACACACCCCTTACAGCTGATTGGCTCACTCTCACTCCTCCCCCATCATGAGTGGACACACCCCTTACAGCTGACTGGCTCACTCTCACTCCTCCCCCATCATGAGTGGACACACCCCTTACAGCTGATTGGCTCACTCTTTCTCCTCCCCCATCATGAGTGGACACACCCCTTACAGCTGATTGGCTCTTTCTCCTCCCCCATCATGAGTGGACACACCCCTTACAGCTGATTGGCTCTTTCTCCTCCCCCATCATGAGTGGACACACCCCCTACAACTGATTGGCTCACTCTTTCTCCTCCCCCATCATGAGTGGCCACACCCCTTACAGCTGACTGGCTCACTCTCACTCCTCCCCCATCATGAGTGGACACACCCCTTACAGCTGATTGGCTCTTTCTCCTCCCCCATCATGAGTGGACACACCCCTTACAGCTGATTGGCTCTTTCTCCTCCCCCATCATGAGTGGACACACCCCTTACAGCTGATTGGCTCTTTCTCCTCCCCCATCATGAGTGGACACACCCCTTACAGCTGATTGGCTCTTTCTCCTCCCCCATCATGAGTGGCCACACCCCCTTACTGCTGCATAAGTGTGTTTTCGTGTGACAGTAACTCAGGAAATACAGTTTGTGGTAATCAGCTGAACACGTACGTACCCCAAACCATGAGCACGTGCCTCTCCGGGAATCCGCTCCGCGGCGCCTCGTAATCGGTGCTCTTGTAACGGCACTGATAATCGCCCTGGTCGAAAACACTCACCGACATGATGGTCAGTGAGAAGACACCGCGAAAGATGTCGTGTCTGGGCGGTAATGCGATGATGCTGTAATCAATACTGACGTCCATCTTTCCAGAGCTCAATCGCAGAATTTCTTTGTCATCTTTCAGCCACTGGATGTAGATGTCTTCCCATGGTTTATTTTTAGGGATATTGCCAAAGCACTCCAAAGTGATATCCTCACCCTCAAACGTTTCAACATGATCAGGGAACAGCTTTGGGTCCACTGAAACACAAGAGACATTTACATTACACTTTCTCTTAAACTTGTGTTGATGCTTTTACTACTACTTTTGATTTTTTTTTAATTATTATTTTTATTAATGCTGTAAAAATGCGATCATGCACGCGATTAACTTTCAGTTTAACGTGTTAAAAACATTTTACGCAATTAACGCGTCATCAGTTTTTTCCGTCATCCTTTAGCTAGCATTATATTATACGATCACACGATCATTCATTCAAGTGCTATAAGATGCAAAACTGCCACACACAATCTGATAGGGCAGCATTATTCGTCAGAACACCGGCCGCATTTAGACTTCTTTCACACTTGAACGGACAAAAACATACAAAATTATGCCAAAATGCCCGTTTTGTTGAGTATCGTTGTAAACACAGTCTCAAATAAAGTCTTAAATGAACGTAAAGAGTAATCGTAATGAAAATAGGATGCAGATCCGCGTCATATGCATTTAAAGGTCTTAAAGTGACAGCAGCCTAATAAACTGCTGCTGTCTGTCATTAATGTTAATCAAAGAACAAAAGACAAAGAGAAAATCACTCACTGCTTTTGACTGAATAACTTCTGTAGCTTTAATAAGGATTAATCTATATTTAATTTATAAATTATGCAGTGTAGACTGTGAAGTGTTTGATAACTTCATTCAATTTCTGTACATTTCCTACCTGTTTGATCAAATATTTAAAATATACTGTCTTTATGTTGTTTCTATATTAATTTGGATATTAAATGTGAAATTACAACAATACAAAAATATTTAAAAAAAATTAATGTCAAATGTGCGATTGATTGGTTAATTTTTTAATCTATTGACAGCACTACTTTTTTATTAATCGTTATTTTAGTACATTATTAAACTTAATGGAAATAAGAACAACTTTTTTTAAAATCATTAACATTTGTTTTATCATCAATGTTTTTGGTGGGAAAAAATTCTTTCTTGATAGTTTCATTTTGCAAATTAAACAATTAAAACAACTTGTAAAAAGTTTTCCTAGTGTACTAATTTAAATCAACTAGTTAGTAATTGTCTCGGTTACTTACTCAACACATGCAGTAATACAGAGCAAATGGGTTTGTTTCCCTCCCAGAGACATTCGTATACGTCTCCATCGTTCGGCATCACATCTGACAGAACGAGGGAAAAGTCCTTAGACTCGGCAGGATCCTTGAGGAAGTTGACCCGCCCTTCAAACGCCCTCCCGACCGTGATGACGCCTCCGTTCAGAGAGATCACGTCTTTTCCCATCGCCTCCCAGTGAAGCTGCAGCTCTTCCACGGGGAATCCTGAACCATTGCAGGGCAAGATCACGCTTTCCCCGAGAATCACCTGGACCTCCGACGTCTGCAGGAAGAACCCTAGACAGACTGGATGAGGACGTGAGATGAGAAAAATCATTCCCAACACCAGAGCTTTTAATATCAATTAAATATCAAATGGTAAACAGAAGAAATTCATCACATACCACAGAGGGAAGCAATAAAAACTAATGTAGTGCCAAGAATATTCATGTCCTCTCAGAAAACCTGTTAAATAATAATAATAATAATAAATATTTAATCTATTATCTCCTCAAAATGTGCGTTCCATTTCAAATATATAAATATTTACATTTTTGCAATTATTTCATTATTTAAATCTATCAAAAAATAAATACTATACAATTTACATGTATTTTCCATATTACAATAAAATTTAGATCTTAAAATAATATCCAACAAACACACACACACACACATATCACATATTATATTTATTCGAACTTAATATATGTACAGTACAGTCCAAAAGTTTGGAACCACTAAGATTTTTCATGTTTTTAAAAGAAGTTTCGTCTGCTCACCAAGGCTACATTTATTTAATTAAAAATACAGTAAAAAACAGTAATATTGTGAAATATTATTACAATTTAAAATAACTGTGTACTATTTAAATATATTTGACAAAGTAATTTATTCCTGTGATCAAAGCTGAATTTTCAGCATCATTACTCCAGTCTTCAGTGTCACATGATCCTTCAGAAATCATTCTGATATGCTGATCTGCTGCTCAAGAAACATTTAATGTGTACAATTGTACAAAATATTTGTGTACAATATTTTTTTTCAGGATTATTTGATGAATAGAAAGTTCAAAAGAACAGTGTTTATCTGAAATCTAATCTTTTGTAACATTATAAATGTCTTTACTGCCACTTTTGATTGATTTAATGCATCCTTGCTGAATAAAAGTATTCATTTCTTTAATTCTTTTCAAAAAAAATAAAAATAAAAATTCTTACTGACCCCAAACTTTTGAACGGTAGTGTATAATGCTACAGAAGCTTTGTATTTCAGATAAATGCTGTTCTTTTGAACTTTCTATTCATCAAGGA